>NC_072036.1:3607500-3760000 GCF_027791375.1 Indicator indicator | reverse complement strand
TTGATTCTATGTGTGATTCTGTGTGTAATTCTCTGTGTATGACACTTCCTGTGCTGACATTAAGGAAAGGACCTTTTCTAATTAGAAATAGACTTTGAATCTGAAGTCCAGCATCAAAAAAAGGACTTGAAGATCCTTGAAGTCTCTTCCAACCAAAACACTTCTATGATTCTATGAATAACTGGGGCAGTTGGGATGCTAAATTTGACTGGGAATTTATAGGGCCTGAGTTTCTTGGAAATGTATTTCTGTCCCATTGTTATTGGAATGAAGCTGAATTCCAACAGAAACTAAGTCAGGGGAAGCTTAACAACCAAACTGATGCATCTAAAGATATTGGTCTAACTCAAAATGGCAGAAACCCACTCAAAGACTAAAATGAGCTAAAGACTAAATGACCATAGTATGAATGCTGGAAGTCTCACAGCCCTGTATTCATCTCTTTGCAACAGCAACATTTCTGCAGCAGGCTCTTAGGACTCAAAAAGTTGTCTTTGGAAGAGAGGAATGTGTGTGATGGGATGAGAGACTAAAGCTACTGTGCAAGATATATCACTTATGATGAATCTGAGGGGGTGAACAAGTTTTGGAAGTGAGTTGAGAAGAAACTAAGACATCTGATGGATATCTGATGGAAACTGTCCTACCAACTTTGACAGTGAGGCTGGTGATATTCACCATTAGCACACTGCCCTCTTCTCATGTGGCTTGAAGCAAATCCAGGTGACGACATGGTCTGGAGATATTCAAAACCCACCTGGATGTGTTCCTGTGTGATCATAGAATCATAGAATCAGTCAGGGTTGGAAGAGACCACAAGGATCATCTAGTTCCAACCCCCCTGCCATGGGCAGGGACACCTCACACTACATCAGGCTGGCCAGAGCCTCATCCAGCCTGACCTTAAACACTTCCAGGGATGGAGCCTCAACCACCTCCCTGGGCAACCCATTCCAGGCTCTCATCACTCTGATGTGCTCTAGGTGATCCTGCTCTGGCAGGGGGGGTTGGACTGGATGATCTTTTGAGGTCCCTTCCAGCTCCTAACAATCTGTGATTCTGTGATGGTGCAACTGTCTCAGAGCAAGCCTACACCTGATGCCTCAGCATGTGAACAGAAGCATGTCCATAGCCAGTGGTTAATGCTGAGATAGCACTGATTATTAATGAGGTGAACCAGGAAAAAAGACCAAAAAAAAAAAAAAAAAAGAATACTTCTGTAAGAAAAGAAAAGTAGTGCAGTTTATCTTGGGTAAAACTCAAAACCTGGCATTTTTGGTCAGCAAATGCAATTTCATTTCCAAACACTGTTGATGTGTTTGTTCAAAGATCACTTTGGAGTGAGATTCAAACACAACTTAGTGGCTCTTGTCAAACACTGTTGGAGATGATGAAGCTCATCAGCTGAGCAGATCTGGGTGTTTTCCTTGTTTGAAAAGTCACAGGTCTCACAGTGGCAGATGGGATGGGGTCCTGGGCTGGGGAGAGCTGTGAAGCCCTGCAGTGAGGTGGGCTGGAGGGGCTCAGTTCTCTCCTCACACAGTGCATGGCAGGGCAGGCACCTGACTGTATGAGGAGCCATCTCATCATCCTCAGGCTACTTTTAGGTCTAAAAGTCTGTAGTTTCTTGGCCCTGTCCTCTGTGTTTTCCAGCAGAGGCTACAAGACAGTGTTTTGGAGGCAGGCAGCGTGGGCATTTATGGTAGGTTTCAAAGGTGATGAACACCATGGCCATCAAACCAATGCTGCATCTGCTCTCTATCCTGCACCTGGAGTATTTTGTCCAGTTCTGACCTCCCTAGTTCAAGAGAGAAAGGGAGAGACTGGAGAGAGTCCAATGCAGGTTACAAAGATGCTGAGGGGACTGAAACATCTACCTTAAGAGGAGAGGCTGAGAGCCCTGGGGCTGTTTAGCCTGGAGAAGAGCAGACTGAGATGGGATCTGATCAATGCTGATCAATAGCTAAAGGATGATGGTCATGAAAATGAGGCTGGGCTCTTTTCAGTGGTGCCCAGTGACAGGACCAGGGTCAGTGTTTACAAACTAGAAGCCAGGAGGTTTCACTTGAACTTAAAGAGAAACTTCTTTACTTTGAGGTTGCTGGAGCCCTGACCAGGCTGTCTGGAGAGGTTGTGGAGTCTCCTTCTCTGGAGATTTTCAAAACCTGCCTGGACATTGTGATCCTGGGCAGCCTGATCTGCATGATCCTACTCTAGCAGGGGGGCTGGACTAGATCATCTCCAGAGGTCCCTTCCAACCCCCACAATTCTGTGATTCTGCCCCAGCCTGCTGAGAAAACACACCACCTCAAGGTCAAGGCCTTTGGTCTCCTGAAGCAAGAGCAATCCTCCCACCCCGAATTCCTACTTGAGCTGGCTGGGAGATAAAAATTCCACTGTTATGAGGCGAGGTGGGACCCCCTCTCTTTCCCAGGCAGTGTAGAGGATAACTCAGCACCAACAGAATTCAGGTTTCAAAGCTCTGCCATCACAATCTGGTGTGTGGTGGAGGTCTGTCCCAGTGCTGGACAAATACCTTTATGTCTCCAAAGAACCTTAAGAAGATTTCCTGGTTTTTCATACAGTTTGTTTGTTTTTTTTTTTTTTCCCCAAATTAAATGATCTGCAGGCATTTGCCCAGAATATCATTAACAGAGAAAGGGAAACTAGCAGTTTACTGTGCCTGAAGCTTCCAGTGGTGCTTACAGGAATCCTGCTCTTCAAATCTGTTGCTAAACATCATCTATTTTGTGCATGTTACAGGAAATCTGTCAGGGATTTTAAACAATAACAGAAAGCTTCAAACCCTAAAATTTCTTTCTTCAGCTTGTTAGATGCATTTAGAATAAATATTCTGCATGCTCCGTTTTCTACTTCAAGACCCCCAAAAAATTAAAACCCTTAGAATTTAGCTGGAAACACAGAGCTTCTGCTTATGGCCTGTGGTGGGTTAACACTGCTGCTTTTCATTAGAAGGTGATGCTGGGGAAATGATGAATTTGCTTGACAATGTGTTCATTTCTGGGCTTTCAAAATAAAGCTTTACATTTTATTATTAATGGGGGGAAAAAATGGTCCAAATTTGCCTCCTGGAGCCTGACTGAATCACTAACATCATCAGATTTACGTCAAGGTTGGGCTGGGTTGAGCCTCCCCTCGCTGAAGAGAAACCTCAAAACTTTTGGCACTTAATTAAGAGGAACACACAAACATTTCAGTGCTGCTCTTAAGCAGGATTAGGCAATGAGCACAGAGTTCAGTGTGAGTGTGCTGGGCAGGAATGGACCTCGAGAGGCTCCTTCTGCAGGGGTTAGTGGCTGGTCAGACCCTGGAGATATGCCTGGTGGGGCCAGAGGAGCCTAAAGCTGCCCCTGCCTCAGGAGACTGAGGTAAAGCAGGATGTGTGGCAGAGCACAGATGGCCCTGGTGTCATTAGGCTGTACCCCAGACAAATTATTTTGCAGGAGTGAAAGAGATTTGCAAGATCAAACTCAACCCCATATCTAGAACAGTGGGAAGGGTTTCCCCACTCCCCATCTGGGGACACCATTGACATACAGACAACTTGTGGAGTATTCCCATCTTGGTGTCTCTCATGTCCTGTTTCCAAAGGAAGAAAATGCACAAACATGAGCTGGAAACATGTTCTGGACTCATTCACAGTCCTGGCATCAGGGACAGGATAGGAAGAGCTGAGGAGGGCATGGACACACTGTGTGTTCTTGGTCTTTCATAATCCACAGTGAACTAGAGGTGAATTCTAACCCCACTGCTACAAAAACCTGGTAGGTCCAGAAATTCACCTTTCTGAGAGCTGGAAACCTATACCCAATTTCCAGCCTGAATTTCTTAATGGTTGGTTTATAGCTCTTTGTTCCTTTGCCAACTCCTTGTTAAAAAACCCTTTCCCTTTTCTGGTGTTTATCCTCCAGCTGTATTTACAAAGACTGGCTGCATCCCCACTCAGGCTTGGATCTGCTTGGCTACATAAGCCACTGTCTTTTAATTTCCTCTTGTAAAATAAACTCTCTGTTGCTTGGATCATCCCAGCAGCCATTTCTGCACCTGTTCTGCTATGAGTTCCCTTTCCATCAACGTGGGTGACCTGGAACAGCCAACAACATTTGAGATTTCACAAGGATCTTGCATTGACAACTTTCATACTCCTGGAAGCACCTTGCTGGATTCATTCTTGGGATCACACTACCTTTTCCCTAAGTGCATCCTATGCATTTATCCTATAGGCATCCTTTGACTGACTGGCATGGGCAGGTTTTTGACTGCTGTAGAAGTAGCCCAAGAGTTTGAGACTATAGGAGCTCACAGGTTTTTTGACCGCTGAAGGAGTAGCCAAAGTGTTTGAGTCTAGGAGCTCACAGTAGCCCTCAAGCTTTTAAACTCCAGATATGTGATTCCAGCTTTCAAAAAAGCAGTTAATTGCCCAGTTGCAGAGTGTGAACCAAAGCAGTCAAGGAGCAGATGTCTTGTTTATGATCTCCAAATTGCTTCCATGGCCTCATGCTAGATCTGGCAGCGGCTGCCATGTGGGGAGATGTAATTGTTTTCTCTAACCATGGTGTTAGACAAAACCCAAGATGCTGGTATTAATTAAGCCATAAAGCAATGCCAAATCTGTGTGGGATGTAGGTGGTTTTAAAAGGATTAAGTGCTTTATAAATAAAGTACATCTGGAAAGTAAAGCTTCTGGTACCCCAGCGAACTCCCTCCCACCCACTGAATTCCTTCTCAGCTGTGCTTGCCTGCTTCAACCAAGGCCAAGCCAGCAGCAAGCTCACCTCCCATTACTTTGCACTTCCTCATCACCCTCATCCAAATTTCAGGCATACCTGTATCATGCAGGACATTTGATCTTGCTTAGGATTTGCTTTGCTGGAGGTTTCTCTGTGTGTGTGTGTTTGAATAGAGGACATTTCAGGTCAGCCAGTGGGCTCCTTAACTGCTTCAATCTGTGTCTCAGTGGTAATATTGCTCCTAACAGAATTGTTTGTGATTGCTCAAAATGTCAATGCCTTCTGTGCCACGCTGGAGTTGAAAAGCCAAATATTGCTATGCCGTTGAACAAAACGTGACCAATGTTTTCTCAAGGTGTTAGATGTGTTCCAGAGCTGCCTCACAAATATTCAGAATATCAACAAACTCAGAATGCCTTTTTTTTTTTGGGTTGGTTTATTTTTTTTTTTTTTTGGTTACATTTAAAGGTCCTTCTGGACTTGTACCTTCTTTATAATCTGCTAGAAATCCGACTCCATGCTTAAGACCACACGTACCATAAGAAGAACCTCTGCTGGAATTTACTTCCTATCCAATATCACAACACATATGTTACACAACAGAGAAAAAATGTGTAATATTTCATTTTCCCCTCACTGTGGCCCCATGCTTTCATTGCCTTTTTTTTTTTTTTATCCTTTCCCCTTCCAGAATGTAACTCAATATAGCAAATATTGGAAAAGCAGTTGCCACTTGATAAAGAAAGGCAACAGAAATGAAACTTCCATGTGATGGTTTGAAACTGTCTTTTTAATTTTTCTTTGCAAAGTTCAAGCAGAGAAAGCTGAAGAGGGTAAATAAGTCACTATTGGGTGTAAGAAAGCAAAATAATGATTGCTCTAAACACTTCCATTGGATAGATAGAAATGTTTAAGAACCACTACACAAAACAAAGTGGGCACTCTGCAGTCTGCAGTTGGGGCAGCTTGCTGGGGTGTCTGGCTGCTGTTTCTTCTTCTCTTCTGGCTGCTGTTTCTTCTTCTCTTCTGGCTGCTGTTTCTTCTTCTCTTCTGGCTGAAGATAACACACACTGACCTTGGTGAGCTAAGTTAACAACTTTTCTGCTTTAGCTAACTCTGCTTTCTGCCAGGGGGGCCTGGGGGAGAAGCCCCTGGGAGAGAGGCCCCTTGGGAAAGGTCCCCTTTGGGGGCAAGCAAAGGGAGCTTGGTTGTGCTTTTCTGTTGATTGTATCTATTTGTAAATGTTGTGAATATTGTATATTTGTACATATTCATTGCATTTCATCATAGATTGTAGATTTTGCTTGTAAATACAGCTTGCATTTGCTTCCAGACTGAGCTAGCCTGGTTATTGTTGTTGGTGGTGGTGGGGGGAATTTCAGCTCACACTGACACACTTCCAATATTCAGGCAACTGTAGGCATGCAAAAAAAAAAAATATTTGTATTGAGAAAGGAATCTTAATATCTGCCATTCTGGTGATGACCTTGATGGGAGGGAAGAGTGTGAGGTTGTGTTTGTGTGTGACTGTAGGTGCAGTTGTCTGTCTGTGTGTGGATGTATGTGGTTGGAATGGAAGGCTCTGCTGTTTCCCTGCTGGCTTCTTGTTTAGCAGTGGTTGTCACAAGCAGGATGAAGTTTCTGCTGTGTAAAAGAATAGTTCAGGTCTTGTTACCAACAGCAATAACACTTGCTGGTATTAAAAAATGCCTAAAATGTGGTCTGGAAAGAGTAAAAATAAATACAATATCATACAATAATAAATACAACATCATAGAATTGAGGTGTTAGCTGCCCATGCCAGGAGGAAATTGCTTGGCAGAGGAAATATCTGAAATCCTTTAAAAGCTTGGTTTCAGAGGGATGCTGGCCTGACTTCCAGCAGCTCCATGGAGAGTAACATCAGTGCCCATTCCTTAGTTATTACCAATAATATATCACTTGGAAAATAAACAGAAAGATAAATGACAGGACAGATGTCTAATGAGGCAGAGGTTAAGGAGTGTTAAACTGTGCTGGACACCATCCGACATGCCGGTGTTAAATTATGCTGAATGCCCTGAGCTCCCTCCCCACAAAAGGTCAGTGCTCTGGGTATGTTCCTGGATGATTTATGAAATCAAAGGATGGCCCACATGCCTATCTCTCTGGGAGGTGAGCAGCTTGCAACATTGTCAACTGCAGCTCTGTAATAAACCAAATTTAAACATCACTCAAAGCAATCCATCTTCATCACTTGCTCCATTGCAAGCCCTGCTCTGTCTTGTTCTTACCAGCCAGCCATGACGCGGTGTATTGTTCATCCTATATGTCCCTGTAGCTATGTTAGAAGCCTGTGGTGGTCTCTGCTGCAGTTAGAAACCCCCTGAATATGGCTGTTTCATTTGGACCACACCAGACTTGCTCAGTCTCTCTGCTGTTTCCATGCCTTAGGTGGTTTAGTTGCTGTTACCTCTCACAGAATCAGTGAATCACTCTGGTTCGAAAAGACCTTCAGTCATTAGTCCAATCAAAGTCCAGTTGTTATCTAACTCTACCAGGGCCACTACTACACCATATCCTTGAGCACCATGCCTAGATGGATTTAAAACACATCCAGAGATGGCAATTCAACCACTTCCCTGGGCAGCTTGTTCCAGTCTTTGATAACCTTTTCAGTACAGAAGTTTTTTCTGCTGTCTAACCTAAACCTCCCCTGGTGTAACTTGATGCCATTTCCTCAGAATCATTTATCCTGTATTAGTAGGTTAGGGGCAAATGTGGTATTTATGGAGAAAATATTTTAATTGTGCATTCAACATTTAATTACAGCAGAATAAGCTAGCTTTATCCTTCAGGCCTGAAGAGAGAGATTCCATATGCTTCAAATCTTTCTGAAGCATCTTCCGCATCCAGTTCTGGAGCCCCTACTACAAGAAAAATCTGGAGGTGCTGGAAGGTGTCCAGAGAAGGGCCATGAGGATGAGCAGAGGGCTGGAGCTGCTCTGCTATGGAGACAGACTGAGAGAGTTGGGGTTGTGCAGTCTGGAGAAGAGAAGGCTCTGAGGAGACCTTCTTGTGGCCTTCCAGTATCTGAAGGGGGCTCCAAGAAAGCCAGGGAGGGACTTTTGAGGGTGTCAGGGAGTGATAGGACTGGGGGGAATGGAACAAAACTAGAAATGGGTAGATTCAGATTGGATGTTAGGAAGAAATTCTTCCCCATGAGGCTGGTGAGACACTGGCAGAGGTTGCCCAGGGAGGTGGTGGAAGCCTCATCCCTGGAGGTTTTTGCAGCCAGGCTGGATGTGGCTGTGAGCAGCCTGCTGTAGTGTGAGGTGTCCCTGGCCATGGCAGGGGGGTTGGAACTGGATGATCCTTGAGGTCCCTCCCAATCCTAACAATTCTACGATTCTGAGTCCCACACTGTGCCACTGTAGGAATCCATTTGTACTGCCTTCAGTGCTACCTCAGTCAATGGGCAATGAGACACTTGCCAGTTGATGTCAGTAGTAGCAGGTTTTTGGAACAGGCTGCACAGAGAGGTGGTAAGGTCACCATCCCTGCAGGTGTTCCAAAATGTGTGGCCATGGCACTTTAGTACATGGTTTAGTGGCCATGGTGGTGTTAGGTCGATAGTTGGACTCAATGATCTTGGAAGTTTTTTCCAACCAAAACAGTTCTATGATTCTATGATACTTCCAGTTGGTGCCCACACACTTTTTTAGCACCTTGGCACCTACTTTCTCCTAGATGGAAAAGTGGTAGACAACTAGAGTGCATCTTTGGTACTTAGAGGTTGCATAGCTTTGTGACTTTGTCCCCATTCCTATTTCTTAAGGCACCCTATAGAACTCACCAATATGTCCCAGTTACCAGGGGAGGCTTGTGGAGGAAGAGGAGCAGATCCTTGCAAGTTCATTTTGACCTTAGTTCTCCACCTGCAGAGCAGGCATGAAGAGGGTCAGTGCTTCCACCTTCCATCTGTGTCCCAACACATCCAAGTTAAAAGGAAAGATCCTGGTGAAGGAGAGGGTTACCAGGAGCCAACTTTCCTAACCTTTTCAAACAAACAGCTCACTTCAGAAAGTGGAGGTCTCATGGGGTGCAGTCATTTGAGCTGGTTCCCAAATATTGAACACAGATATGGTGGCTTGAGGGTGAGGGACTCTGCTCCTCAAAGGCATCCTAGACACTGCCTGTAACCAGATGCTGCAGGTAGCCCTGGCCACTGTTCAGCAGAAGGGCAGCAGAAAGCTACAGGTCCTGCCTCTTGCCAGGCTTTCCCTCTAGGCTGTTAGTACAGTTTGCCACTGAAGCCAGTGTGGATTCTGCACAGAAAGAGCCCCAATGGTGGCTGAGTGGTCTGTGTGTGTTTTGTGCTGTCCAGAGGGACCATCTCATAAACAGGGTGCAGGCTCCTGACAGCCACTGGAAGTGCTTCCCAGAAGGGAGTGGGGACTTTCCAGATGGACAAAGAGATTTACTATCAGAGTATCTCAGAGGGGTGTGACTGTTATAGTTGAAAAATGGGACCAAAGGCACGGAATTTGTTAGAACTGCTTGGACTGAAGTTCATTGATGCCAACAATGTTGTGTTTTTTCCTGGCTTTCCACTTTATTGGTCATAGAATCCCAGGACATCCCTGGGATGGTAAAGAAGGATGAGGGATGTCTTAGATGCAGTCGGATCTAAGAAATGGAAAGTGTCAGAGAAATAGAGGTGTGGAGGTCAGTTATTCAGTTTAATTGAAACTCCTCAGAAGCTAACAGGAGCTGAACAGAAATCACAGAAACTGAACCATAGAATGGTAGAGGTTGGAAGGCACCTCTGGAGATCATCGAGTCCAGGTTTGCTTAGATCAGGTTCCACAGGAAAGCAACATCCAGGTGAGTTTTGAAAGTCTCCAGAGGAGACTCCACAACCTCTCTGGGCAGCCTGGGCCAGGGCTCTGGCACCATCAAAGAAGATTTTGCTTATGTTTAAGTGTAACCTCCTGGGTTCTAGTTTGCACCCACTGACCCTTGTCCTGTCACTGAGCACCACTGGAAAGAGCCCAGCCCCCATCCTCTTGACATCCACCCTATGGAGATTTATATACAGATCTCTCAGCCTGTCCTCCTAAGAGAGATGTTCCAGTCCCCTCAGCATCTTTGTGGCCCTCTGTTGGACTCTTCCCAGTAGTTCCCTGTCTTGAACTGGGCAGCCCAGAACTGGATACCAACTTTACATAACATTCCTGAGAAAATGAAACCCATAAAGGCTTCTTCTAGGATAAGAGAACCTAACTTTTATGTTATTCAGTCAAGTGGAGATTAACATGACTACCTAAATCCTTGGAGGTCATTCATGCTCAGGATGAAGGCAAATTGATCCTTCCATCAAAATGGACCTCTTGTTGTGCTTAGTTCTGTGTAGATGATGGAGCTGGGCTGATACAGGAAAAGTGACCACCTAAGACTAAATACATTATTCTTTTAGTCTTCCATCTAGAGAAAGAGGCAAGAGCTATGGTTTAGTTGTCAGGAGGTGTTAGGTATTGCGTAACAGGTTGGACTTGATGATCTCTGAGGTCTTTTCTAATTGAGTCTGTGATTCTGTGACTCAGTCATGTTAATTGAAGACCTACAAGCCCTAAGGAGTCAGCAACTCCTTGCTTTGCTTTTCCTGCCTTCCCCAGCTTGGTCCTTGTTGTTACTTCCTCTCTTCACTTTTTGGAAGGCTCAGGTAAGTGATTCTATGATTCTATGATTCTAAGTGCAATCATCTCAACCCACTTTGGCCTATCTCCAGGCACTAAGACACCCCTTTACCCCTGTTTTTCTGGGTTTACTCCCACTAAAAGACCCCTGCAGATAGTGCATCATTTAAGGCCAGAAGACACGAAGTAGGATTTATATTCTAATGGCCACCGAGAAGGAATGTTGCTTGTGTCAGAGGTCAAATACTTTATGTCAAGAACACTTTATTCAGTAGCGATTAAAAAATGCATCCAATGCACCAATAAAAGCCCTCTGGGCCTTCCTACAGCTGTGAGGATGATGTGTGTTCCTCTAGATGAGAACAATAAGTATTTGCCTGTCTTTTGTTCCCCGTGAGGCTTTGTGATTCTGTAACCTTTCTGTGTTTTCAAAGGGAAAAAAAAAAAGAAAATCAGATAGGGCCAGTTGAGCAATGGCAATTCTAGCTGCAATCTCAAGCACTTGAAGATTTTTTTATTAAAAAAAAAAAAAAAAGGTGATTTAGAGGCAGTCAACAGATTTGAGTGTTGTCCAGTTTTGGGATGCATGCAGGTCATCAGCATTGACACATCACAGTGGTATGGGGAATGATCCCAATGGTGCCCAGTAGCATGGCTGGAGCTAAGGAGCTGTCAGCAGCACAGAGCTGTGTGAAGAGATGTTTGAACATGAAGTACAATGGGTGAGTTTTGGCTTCATGCCTGTGTCATCAAACAGCACAGGAAAAAAAAAAAAGACAAAAAAAAAGGAGAGCACTTTTATAGAGTTCAGTTTCTCTGGATGTAATTTTTTTCCTCCCTTTTGTTTGTTGCCAAAAGGAGAACACTTATTTGAGTGAAAAATACTTTCCTCTCTCTTTCTTTTGAGAAGGGGAGCCAGTGTCATGCTACAGCTCTGGAGCTGAGGACAGAAGGCTAGAGAAGGGTCAAAGAGTCTGCTGTCTGCTTCATAGAGAAAGGTCAAAGAGTCTGCTGTCTGCTTTAAAAGGCAAAAGTTTAGCTGTGTAATCAATAGCTCTCTGAGCACTTGTAAGTAAGGGAAGAAAAAAGATGCCCTGAATTAAGAAGATTGGAAGCCAAATCTTCTAGTGTAACTTGCCATGCAGAAGAACCAATTGTCTGCTGTCTCACAGGAAATGCATTTTGATGGCTCAGAAATAATAAAAGAGAGTGCAAGATTTGGTTTTCATTTGGAAAATCCTAATTTAGGAGTAATTCCTGGAGGTATTCAGGTGTGCACTTCAGTGACTGTTCTAAACTGAGGAACTATTAAGTTTATAGAATCATTTTGGTTGGAAGCAGACCTTTAAGATCAAGTCCAATCTTCAACCCAACACCACCATGGCCATTAAAACATGTCCCAAAGTGCCACGTCCACACCTTTCTTGAATACCTCCAGGGATGGGGACTCCACCACCTCCCTGGGCAGCCTGTTCCAATCCCTGACCACTCTTGCAGCAAAGAAATTGTTCCTAATCTCCAACCTAACCCTCCCCTGGCACAATTTCAGGCTGTTTCCTCTCATCCTATCACTTGTTACTGGGGAGAAGAGACCAACCACCACCTCGCTCCAACCTCCTTTCAGGGAGCTGTAGAAAGCAGTGAGGTCTCCTCTCAGCCTCCCCTTCTCCAGAAACTTTCAAATGTATTGAAAAATATTTGAATGTTGCTGTAGAGCAGCTGAGGCCAAGTCAACGTAGACAGCAGGGTTTGGTTTTGGTTGGGTGTTTTTTTATGGCACAAATTAGCCCAAGGATCAAACAGTGTTTACCTGTAGAGGTCTTTCTGTTTGAGAAGGACAAATTATGCCCCAGGGTCACCACAGCTAAACCTTTCAGCAGCCCCTTCAGTCGTTGTTGCATGCAGTGGTTCTTTGGAGGAGGGCTGCCAAGGATGCAGTAGTGCTGAAGGCAGTCAAGGGGCACTGCACTTTCCTTAAGGAAAACAAATTGCTCTGGCTTTGGGAGGTGCCTCCCTTCCCATTAAAAGCAACAAGTCTGTTGGATCACTGAATTTTACCCCTTGCCATTTACATCTTGAAATCTGATCATCTTCTTCTCATAGAAGTAGATGGAAAAAAAAAACCCAAACCCTATTGACTGTAACACTAGAGGGTTATTTTTTTTTTTTCCTGAGGGGAAAGAGTGCCTTCTTGCTTAATTCTTAACTACTTTTTGTACCCAAAACTATAAATCTTTCAGTCTCAGTTTCCTGACACACCAAAGTGGAAACTGAAAAAAAACTCCTTATTTTATTGCCTATCGAATTTTGCAGCTTTCTCTGCCAACACAAATGACTACAGGTTGGGAAGCAAGACACTGAGATGGCTGAAAGCTGGTGATATTCATTTAAAGGGCAGCAGAGTCTTGCTCTGAAAAGCATTTCTAATGGCACAACTCAAATGACAGACTTGTAAGGCTGTTAAAAAAAATAAAGGGGAAAAGAAAGAAAAAAAAAAAGAAAGAAAAAGTACCCAAGTGAGAATTTTCATAGCTCAAATCAGCAGTTTCAGGCCAGATCTACTTTTTTCTTTACTTTTTTGGTGATCATTTCAGGTTGTTTGGGTTAAAAGCTGCCCTCTGGTCTGTTTATTCAGATTTAGGGAAGGATTTTGTCTATCTTCAGTTTATTTCCTTACACCCCAAATGATCTGCTTGATTTTCTGTGGCCCACAACCATCACTTTGTAGTATCAGGAAGCAGGAATTATGAGGAAGGACACAATAACAATCTTCAGTGTGTTCATGTCTCTGCTTTTGTGATGAGATGAGTTTCAAGATGAGCCAGCTGTAAATGATTACCTGGTCATGCAGGCAGGAGAGTCAGAGGTGCTTTGTCCATGGTGTTAAACAAATAAATCACTTGGATTGTTGAAGTAAGCCTGAAGACACTTTATACAAAGTGAAACAGTCTCCAAGGAAGCAGGATTTAGACTTCCCAATGTGACAGGACTCTACAGGCAGCCACTCAGGCCACTGGGTTTTCAGTTCATGTTCCTGAGGGGACTCAATCCTCCAGTGGATTTTTTCTGTAATTATTATTGTTTTAGTTGCATAGGGAGAAAAGGAAAATAATCCAGCAAAATTAAATTTAAACACAATTGTTAGTTGTTGGGTTTTTTCTTTCTCTGCAGAAGCCAAATTTATCTCCAAGGATCTACATCTGCCCAGCCAAGGGAAGGGTGACCCCAGTTCTGCCATGGTGTTAAGTTTTGCTGTGAGTGTAGGTGGAAAACACTGAGCCTTCAGTTCAGTAGGCTCTGGAAACATGAATTTAGGGATTTAGTGTGCACTTCAGATTGATCAGCTGGCTCTGAACCGAGTCTAGAGCCTCTGTGAGAGGAGTGTCTTTGTATCTACAGAATGCAAACAGTTTATTGGTTGTGTTTTACAGGGGGGGGGGTGCAGATTAAACTCAGACCCTGAAGAGACTTGAGATCTGGGAGAGGCACTGCAGACGATCCAGAATGTTATCAAAACATCTTTTTTTGTGATGACTTTTAGCAGTAACTTCACTACCTGTTTCCACACTGCATTGCTTTTATTTGTCCAAGTCTCATAATAAGGGGTAAGATGCTTGCACCATTAAATCACAGTCTCACAGTATATCAGGGGTTGGAGGGGACCTCCAGAGATCATCAGGTCCAACCCCCCTGCCAGAGCAGCATCACTCAGGGCAGTCTGCACAGGAATGCAGCCAGGTGGGGTTGGAAAGTCTCCAGAGAAGGAGACTCCACAACCCCCTGGGCAGCCTGCTCCAGGGCTCTGTCACCCTCACTGTAAAGAAGTTTCTTCTCCTGTTGAGGTGAAATCTTCTCTGTTCAAGTTTGAACTTGGCTTATCACTGTGAACCAACCACAAGAGCCTGGCCCCCTCCCCTTGACACCCACCCCTCAGATATTTATAGACATTGATCAGATCCCCTCTCAGCCTTCTCTTCTCCAGACTAAACAGCCTCAGGGCTTTCAGTCTCTCTTCATAAGGGAGATGCTCAAGTCCCCTAAGCATCCTCATCCTCGTGGCTCTCTGTTGGGTTCTCTCCAGCAGTGTGACAGCTCCTTGCATAAGTTGGCAAGGGTTGAGAATGACCCTGTGAATTGAGAACAAATGTTTCTACACCCTGGAGTGAGAAAATAGTCAGGGCACTGAACAGAAAGTTACTGAATGCTTTCCTTTGGCGCATGCATTTCCAAGTGAGCTGTTCTGCCAATTACTGCATATTAGACTTATATATTAAAAAAAAAAAATATATATATAATTTAGAAGGTGTTAACTTTAATGGTATTGTGGTCCTCTTGCATTTGGACTCTGAATAGAAAGAGCTGGAAATGGCAAATGGAGTGGCCTGGTTTAGCTTAGTGCTCTTTCTGCAAAACTGATGAGCTCAATGGAAAGCAGGAGAATGTATCTTGAGTCAGCAGGAGCCAAGGAGGCATTTTTCTCCACTCTTCTCATTGAAAGATGTCTGCCATAAAATTTCTGGGGGCGCTCTGAGGATATTCCCTCTCTGGACTGTAAACTCCATGTGTGCTCCTGATTCACACATCCATTCCAAACTTGGATCAAATGCTCCATCTCCTCTCCAAACCACCACAAATGGGACTTGTTATTCTGTGAATAGCTGAACAAGTGATGCCTATTCTGCTGTGGAACTCTGTCTCCTTCCCTTTGTACCACAATAATATTTGCTCTCCCTAAAGACCTCTGTCTTTGCCTCATCCCTTCATTCACCTATACTGCACATTTTTTTGTTCTTAGGTCTTTCCTACACCCCCTCCTCACCTCCAGCCTTACCATCCTTCCAGGGTCCCTTCTCCACACCCTTTAACTGGGTTTCCTTCACACCTTCTGAACTGTCTGCCTGGACAAAGTTATACAGAGCCTGCTTCCAGGTGGACTCAGATGTGAATATCTCTCCCTGGTGCATTTGCTGACTTATATGAGGCCAAAGAATTTTGTGGATTGGGGATTTCTGTCCCCTCACTATGTTTGTTTGTATTCCAGTGTTATTGGGGTGGCAGGTAGCTGAATGGACAGTCTGCCTGCAGAAGCCCCTTCCTCAAAGTTACTAGAATAACAGGAAATTTAAGTGTCCTTTCTGCTGCATGGTGACCCTTTGACACCAGAGTGCATTTGGCTTGAATGACTTCTTCCCAGCATATATTTTTTTGCATTCAGAGGTTTTATACCTCAACCACAGAGAGGCAAATACTGAACCAAATTCATTCAAAGCAGTTAGACAATAGATCTTTGGATAATTGCACTGCTTGAGTACATTTCAGATATTGGTTTGCCCATCAAAGACTGGTGGCCAGGGCAAGTCTCTGTGTCTCCAGTTACATTGGGAAAGACAGTGGTTATAATGCTTCCTAATTGCAGGTTTGCTGTTGGAAGTCAATAATGTGGGCAATAGCACTTTATTAAGGTCCTGTCTGAGAGTATCTGTGTAAAATTCTTATCATTTTGGAAGATGAAAACATTTCCTGAAGCTTGCTGGTTCTCCTGTGTAAAGGAGAGAGGACTTGAGTGACACAGTCATGGCCCAGTCCCCCAGACTGGTGTCTCTAATAGCTAGAGAAAGCCCTATTTTGCTGACTGCAAAGTCTTGACAGTGGATTTTGTTTCCTTATCCCATGGAAGCATGTCTGATCTCTGTCAGAGCCATGCCTCCTCCTTAAACACAAAGTTGAAAAGGTAGACAACAGATCTTTCCTTCCCAATGGATGCTCGAGGTGAGTGGCAGCTCTCAAGTGACTGACAGCCCTGAGAGAAGTTTATCCTACAATTTGAGCTGTCTCTGGCTGCCATTTGATAATCTTTTGGAGAAGAAAATGCTCAAACACACTCATGAATTGTCCTATAGCCTGAGGTTTTAAAGGTCAGTTGGATAGAATCATAGAAGGCATTTGGTTGAAAGAGACCTTTAGAGGTCAGCTACCCCAACCCCCTGCAGTCAGCAGGGACATCCCCAACTAGATCAGGTTGCTCAGAGCCCCATCAAGCCTGACCTTGAGCATCCCCAGCAATGGGGTCTCCACCACATCCCTGGGCAAGCTGTTCCAGTGTCTCACCACCCTCATAGTAAAGAACTTCTTCCTAATGCCCAATCTAAACCTACCTTGCTCTTGTTTCAAACCATTGCCCCCTGTGTGCTGGTTTGAGGCCAGACAGATCCTCTCTTGTCCTGAGAGGGACAGAAGAATAACCCTCACAAACAGACTGAAGAGTGATGGAGAGTTTAAATGCAAAAGCAATTGGTGAAACTACAAAAAACTCCAATATCCCGAAGTGTCCAGAGTCCCTTACACAACACCCAAAGGCCTCCCAACTCTTCCCTTCTCCCCACCTGAGGGTATTCCCCAAACCCCCAGGGCTCTTTCTTCCCCGCCCCCCCCCCTCCCATTGCTAGGCTAGTCTCAGGCTGGCCAGGTCTGAGGCTGCCCCCCCTCCCCTTTCTCCTCCTGGCATTAGGCTTAGACAGACCTAAGAAGCCTTGAGATACTCCCCCGGCATTACCCGATAAGAGAGCATCTCCCATGGGAGCAGAGAGGGAAGGAAGAAAAAGAGAATGACTCTGCAGATGGATTGATAGGGGGCAGGATTTCTGGGTAGGGTTTCCTGTGTCCATCTGCTTGGGTTGGACACTCAGGACCCTGGAGGTGTAACTCATGTGGCAGGAACGGGAGGCACCCAGCCTGAGCTGCCACCTCTTGTCCTAGTGCTAGCAGCCCTTCTACACAGTCCTCCCCCAGCTTTCTTGTAGACCCCTTCGGGTGCTGGAAGGCTGCTGAGGGGTCTCTCCAGGCTGAACAACTCCAATTCTTGCAACTTGTCCTCGAAGGAGAGGTGCTCCAGCCCTCTGATCCACTTTGTGTCCCTTCTCTGCACCCACTCCAGCAGGTCACCAACCCTCCTGTCCTCCAGGTCCCAGAGCTGAACACAGTACTCCAGGTGAGAGGTCTCACCAGAGCAGAGCAGAGTGGTAGAGTCATCTCCCTTGTCCTGTTGGCCACACTTCTTTTGATGCAGCTGAGGATGTGATTTGCCTTCTGGGCTGATAATCAGTGCAATTTCCATTTTGTTTGGGAAAGTTTCTGTTTCAGTACTTTTATCATGTAAGAAACTGAGAATGTATAAACATCCCTTAAAATCTCTCTGTGGTTTACTCAGTAGTGAACTGATAAGGCTCTGGCCAGCCTGATGTAGTGTGAGGTGTCCCTGCCCATGGCAGGGGCTTGGAACTGGATGATCTTTGTGGTTCTTTCCAACCCTGACTGATTCTATGATTCTACGATTCTATGATTCTATTTTTCTGCCATCTAGCTCCATTTCCAACCCTCACAGGCTCTTGAACTATCCTGTGATTTCTACTACTTCAACTTCTCTAAAGGAAGTTGCTCCAAAGCTGCTGAAATTAGGAAAATGAAATTCAGTTTAGCTTCGCTAATTGTTTGTTCTTTTTTCAGCCATGCTTCTTCTAATTCATTCCTTACCTTCTTTGCTTTTAGGTTCCAGTTTTTAAAGTTAGGCAAGTATTTTGTGGCCAAAGACTTCACTGGGGAAAACATTGAGTAAGTGAGATTGCTTCATCTGGAGAAGGGGAGGCTGAGGGGAGACCTCATTGCTCTCTGCAGCTACCTGAAAGGAGGCTGAGGTGAGGTGGGGGTGGGTCTCTTCTCCCTCGTATCTGGTGATAGAAGGAGAGGAAATGGCCTGAAATTGTGCCAGGGGAGGGTCAAGTTGGAGATTAGGAAAAATTTCTTTGCTGCAAGAGTGGTCAGGGATTGGAACAGGCTGCCCAGGGAGGTGGTGGAGTCTCCAACCCTGGAGGTATTCCAGACACGTGTGACCATGGCACTTTGGGACATCGTTTAATGGCCATGGGGGTGTTGGGTTGTTGGTTGGACTGGATGACTTCAGAGATCTCTTCCAGCCAAACCAATCCTATCAATTCTATCTAACAAATAACAACAACACACTTTCTACCCTTGAAGTGAAGGGCACACCTGGTTTTAACACCTGTCATTTTTTTTCTCTGTATTACTGCTAAAACCCCACTGAAGGTATGTGCCCATGCGTGACAAAGCATACTAATAGATGATGCAATTTGGTCTTCATGGTTCTGTTACCAAGGAAGTGTCACCACATCACCAAATGCCAAAATACCACTACACCTTTTGGATAAGGTATTAGAAGTGTGCAGGCAGCTGGAGGTCTAAGCAATAGTTGTTCTTCCATCAGGTCCTTCCCTGCTGGTCTGCTCTCAAGGTAAATGCAGGACCAGCATCTCATGTTGATATTTTATAAGTCAATGATTTAAAAAGGTCAGTTCTAGAGCTCAGCACTGTATTTAAGTATTTACAGCAGTATAAATTCATAGCAACTCCAGCAATGTTTGCAAAGCTGGGGTCTAAAGGAGTCTCTGTCAATGCACACTGTTCATGTTTTCTAAGAGGAGACATCCCAGGCAGAAGTCTTTCAAAGGGAGGGCTGGATTTTCATTTCAAATAATGTTCCATATATCAGGAAAGAAATATTGCTTACAGGGTGCTTTCCCAAGCAGAAGGTCATTTGCAAAGTGGTGTGAAGGAGGCAGTTGATCAAATTTTCCATTGTGTGTTAACAGCATGTCACCAGGAATGTTCATTTCTTGGTGGTAGGGCAGATTCTTGGACTAAAGAATTATTTTCAAAGAGTCACCAATCTGACCTTTTGAATCACAATAACATCTTGCACAGTAGTGGTCTAACTCCTAGTACCTACTTGGAGGAATTGATGAGGTGTCTCTCTGTCCACTAGTGACAAGTCAGCTAGGCAAGGCAGCTCTGCACAGCAGAGGAGAGAGGAAAGCATGGAATTTATGGTAAAGAGTGTTTTGTGTAGTGCATGCATCAGTGAGAAGTGCAGAGAATAGAGATGAGTTCTGGAGCTGAAAAATGCTGCTTTTCTCTATTGTGGATTACATCTCTGAATTCTCTAAAGCCTTCATGAAAATGTGAGTGGAGATGATGTTGCCTACTGTCTTCTCCTGCCTTCCAGGTGGGTTGATGAATCACAGGATCACAGAATGTATCTGGTTGGAAGAGACCTTGATGATCATCCAGTCCAGCCCTTGACCCAACACTGAAGAGTCAACACTAAACCATGTCCCTAAGCAGCAAGTCCACACTGTGCTTGAACACCTCCAGGGATTACGACTCCACCACTGCCCTGGGCAGACCATTCCAGCATTTGAGAATCCTTTCAGTGAAGAAATATTTCCTAACATCCAGCCTGAACCTCCCCTGGTGCAGCTTAGAACCATTTCTTTTGGGCCTGCTGTGTGCAGGCAAAGAAAAGAGGCTGCCCCCTCCTCACTCCAGCTCCCTTCAGGCAGCTGTAGAGAGTGATGAGGAGTCCCCTCAACCTCCTCTTCTCTAGACTAAACAGCCCCAGCTCCCTCAGATGCTCCTTGTAGGTCATGAAGCATGCAATAGCTCAAATAAGGAAAAAAGAAAGCAGAAGGTAAGACTGTTGTAGAACAATTGAGGGATTCACCTGAGTTCCAGTGAATGATTTGGTTGTTGGGGTTCATCTGATGATGCCTGTAATCTGGATTGGACTCCTCCTGGTGAGTTCCTTCACCATTACACTGTTGGGGCAGAGCTACCAGCTCTTCCTCATTGCTTTGTCCAAGACTAAGTCATTGTTCATTGGTCCTTAAACTGATATAAAATATTTTCAGCATAGAAGATATCCACAGCAGGCTGGTACTTGTGTACTCTTCTGCCTTCCAGGGAGAGCTGGCAATGAAAGACAGGCCCCTAAAGCTTAACTAACTGGTTTTTGGGTTAATAATTGGTTGGTTTTTAAAAAAAACAATTTTACCTTTGACAAATCTCTGCTAAGAGCTTTTTATTATCTCTGAAATCCAGCAGAGACCTCGAGATTTTCCTTCACTTTGAATGAGGTACAGGAGTTTGCCAACAAACCTCAAGCAAATTTGTTTTTAATCAAAACCATTGATTGATTTAAGGTGGAGGATGAGAAGGAAGGATTTAAAGATGAGGAAGAAAATAGCTCTTCTCTCAAGTAACAAGTGATAGGGTGAGAGGAAATGGCCTCAAGTGGCACCAGGGAGGTTTAGGTTGGATATTAGGAAAAATATCTTTACTGCAAGAGTGGTCAGGGATTGGAAGAGGCTGCCCAGGGATGTGCTGGAGTCACCATCCCTGAAGGTGCTAAAAAAATGTGTGGCCATGGCACCTGGGGACATGGTTTAGTGGCCATGGTGGTAGTGGGTTGATGGTTGAATTGGATGATCTTAGAGGTCTTTTCCAACCTTGACGTTCCTCTGAAAAATCCTCAAAGTGGAAGAAATTGGATGGAATTAAACAGACGGGATCAAAATTTCAAGGAACAGATTCTGCCCTGGGGGAACATGACATATTTAGAGCAATCTTGAAAGAAAGAATCTTGAAGCACAGCTCATGTTTAATGGAGGTGAATGAGCCACATCACCCATCTATTATCCTGAAATATAATTAAGGACATGTGAGCACTTTGTACTTTTGTGCTGGCCTGGGTATGCATAAAGATTAACACAGCAAGACATGTTCTTGGAATCTGAAGTAGCAAGAATGTCAGGATCTGTCCTCTCTTTCATTAGTTACCTTCAGCAGCAGAATAAGGATCTGAGATGGATTTAATTTGCAACTCCTTGGGACACTTCTGGGATTTTGGACAGACCTGATAAACCTGATATGTAGTAACAGTTAAAAGTGTGCCACGGGTCCAGGTACAGTCATGGCAGAGTTTTCTGCTGGTCATTCCTGTGTGCAGTGTCCTGATCAGAGAAGGGCCTCGAGGATGAGCAGAGGGCTGGAGCACCTCAGCTACGGAGACAAACTGAGAGAGTTGGGGCTGTTCAGTCTGGGCAAGAGAAGGCTCCAAGGAGACCTTCTTGTGGCTTTCCAGTATCTGAAGGGATCTACAGGAAAGCTGGGGAGGGACTTTTTAGGGTGTCAGGGAGTGATAGGACTTGGGGGAAATGGAACAAAACTAGAAATGAGTAGATTCAGATTGGATGTTAGGAAGAAGTTGTTCCCCATGAGGGAGGTGAGACACTGGAAGAGGTTGCCCAGGGAGGTGGTGGAAGCCTCATCCCTGGAGGTTTTTGCAGCCAGGCTGGATGTGGCTGTGAGCAACCTGCTGTAGTGTGAGGTGTCCCTGGCCTGATCCTTGAATCTCCTTCCAACCCTAACAATTCTTTGATCTAAAGACTGAGAGCATCCCCTGCTAGACTGCATTTCTAGTGGAGAGAACCCATGCTGCAACAAGGCCTTCTGTTGCCTGCTTGGTGTTCACGACCCAAGCTTTTCCCCTCTGTTCTCTCCTTTGTTTCTAAAAAGAATTAATTCCCCGTCTTCCCCATTTCATTTGGCAAACCTTGGGAAGATAGAATTTCTCCCTCTACATTTTTGTACACCTCAGGGAGTCTTGGTTTTCTGTGTTTTTGAAAGTCAAAAATTTTGTACTTCCCCTGCTTTGGGTTTGGAAACTCATTTCAGACTTCCTCAGTAAAAAGAACCATGAGCTACTGCAGAGGGTGTTTCTGCTTTGGTTATGTCAAGATATTTTAACAGCAGCAAGCCTGTCAAAAGATGTTTAAGGACCTATAACACTTTTGAAAATTAACTGGTTTGTTGTTTTGTTTATTTTAAGCTCCTTCTCTGTAGAGAATATGGAACCTTTTACACACACACACACACACACACACTACCATTGGGGAGACATAAAGTTTTAAAGAATTATGGAATATGAACACCAGCTTCCCCTCTTCTCAGCCATGCCCTGGATCTCTTCTTTGTGCTACATTTCTGGCCTTCAAGCATCATGTCTGTAAGGAAGATTTTCCACAAAGGCCTTGGAGGTTTTCAATGTAGATCCAGAAGTTGTAAGGGTAAGAATGAAAAGAGAGTAGTGTGAAGCAAAACATTAATTTGAGTACATTACCTGGAAGTAGATATTTTTTTGTGTCAAACACTTTTTCCTCTCCTCTCCTCTCCTCTCCTCTCCTCTCCTCTCCTCTCCTCTCCTCTCCTCTCCTCTCCTCTCCTCTCCTCTCCTCTCCTCTCCTCTCCTCTCCTCTCCTCTCCTCTCCTCTCCTCTCCTCTCCTCTCCTCTCCTCTCCTCTCCTCTCCTCTCCTCTCCTCTCCTCTCCTCTCCTCTCCTCTCCTCTCCTCTCCTCTCCCTCTCCTCTCCTCTCCTCTCCTCTCCCTCTCCTCTCCTCTCCTCTCCTCTCCTCTCCTCTCCTCTCCTCTCCTCTCCTCTCCCTCTCCTCTCCTCTCCTCTCCTCTCCCTCTCCTCTCCTCTCCTCTCCTCTCCTCTCCCTCTCCTCTCCTCTCCTCTCCTCTCCTCTCCTCTCCTCTCCTCTCCTCTCCTCTCCCTCTCCTCTCCTCTCCTCTCCCTCTCCTCTCCTCTCCTCTCCTCTCCTCTCCTCTCCTCTCCTCTCCTCTCCCTCTCCTCTCCTCTCCTCTCCTCTCCCTCTCCTCTCCTCTCCTCTCCTCTCCTCTCCTCTCCTCTCCTCTCCTCTCCTCTCCTCTCCTCTCCTCTCCCTCTCCTCTCCTCTCCTCTCCTCTCCCTCTCCTCTCCTCTCCTCTCCTCTCCTCTCCTCTCCTCTCCTCTCCTCTCCTCTCCTCTCCTCTCCTCTCCTCTCCTCTCCTCAGGTTTAGGCTGGGTATTAGGAAATATTTCTTACCTGCCAGAGTGGTCAGGGATTGGAACAGGCTGCCTAAGAAGGTGGTGGAGTCACCATCCCTGAAGGTGTTCAAGAAACCTGTGGCCATGGCACTTGGGGACATGGCTTAATGGCCATGGTGGTGTTGGGTTGAAGGTTGGACTGGATGATCTTAGAGATCTTTTCCAACCAAAGCAATTCTATGATTCCATGTGCCATTCTGCATGCTGCCAGAATGTCATCCTTTAAGATCCTGAGTCCCTTTGCAAGTGGAAACTTGCTAGCTATGGTATATATGGCTAAGCTCTAATTTGGCAGTGGTCTTTGTTTCTCTTTCAAAACCCTCCCTCCCACACATACACATTTCCAGCCTGTTTTTTTTTTTTTTTCCTCTTTGTTTATTTCATTTTAGTTCCTACTCTAAGCTATTTGGTAACTTTGCAGTGTTGAACACAGCAGCTGTTTCATGAATGTCTTATTTCAAGTGAGCACAGTCTCACAAATAAAGAGGAGCAGAGCAGGGACTCAGACTTTGTGGGTTGCTCGCTCTGGAGAAGACAGGAAGGGAACTGTAAATAAAAACATTCATGATGAGCCTAGATGATGTAAACTGTCTGGCTTTCTACCAGCCACTTGTGTCAAGCAGTAGGAAGACACCTGTCTAGTGCCTTCTGTAGATTGGAATGTAAGGTCTGGCAGGATCAAAGCCTCTAGCACTGACTTTTCTGCTGTGCATTTAGACCACAGCCCAGTATTTGTGATTCTCAGGCAGGTGTAAAGGTTATTTTTTGCACCAACATTCCAAAATACCCATGGACTACTGCTTGGCTTCTCCCAGAATCTGCTTGTTTTTTTTGTTTTTTTTTTTTTTGGTTAGGTCCCTTTTAGACTCTATTTTCCCTCTTTTATTTTTCTGCCCCCTACCTCTGGAGTTCTTTCAATACTTAGCTCTTCTCTTTCCACTGTATTTTCATTTGACTCTTTTATGGATCTGATCCAGAGACTGCTCAGCCTACAGCAGAGCGACCCTGGCTTCGACAGGCTCCTAAGATCAGGTCCTTAACAGGCATTTAAAAAAGGTGTTAAAGAAATTGCTCTGGGGCTTAAAACCCATTAGACATCCATGAATCAAGTCTACTGATTTACTTTATTCCTTTTTCTTCCCCCCCCCCCCCCCCCTTTAATCTTCAAATTTCACTTCCCAATCTGCTTTATTTCATGAGAGGTTAATTCTGGAGGCCAGCTCTACCTCAGGAGCAGTATTCATTCCATTTTGCATTATCTATGATGTGTGAACAGTCATGAAACATGTGGGTTTCAGGCTTTTTTCCACTTTTCTGCCTTCTCTTTTGAACATTGATGGAGGAAAGTGTGAGATTTCTAGGCCCCTGTCAGAGTGTGCTTGAGGTGAGGGAGGCAGCCCTGCCAACATCTCCAGCACCAGTGTGTGGCAGTTTTAGGCTATGCCTTTAATATTTTTCACAGATCTGTAGCAGAAAGTAGTAAAAATGTAAATAAATCACTATTGGGTGTAAAAAGGAAAATAGATCACACCTTGAGTACTGTGTCCAGTTCTGGGCCCCTCAATTTAAGAAAGATGTTGAGTTGCTGGAACGTGTCCAAAGGAGGGCAACAAAGCTGGGGAGGGGTCTGGAGCACAGCCCTGTGAGGAGAGGCTGAGGGAGCTGGGGGTGTTTAGCCTGGAGAAGAGGAGGCTCAGGGGAGACCTCATTGCTGTCTACAACTACCTGAAAGGAGGTTGTAGCCAGGAGGGGGTTGGGCTCTTCTCCCAGGAAACAGTGACAGAACAAGAGGACACAGTCTCAAGCTGTGCCAGGGGAGGTTTAGGCTGATGTTAGGAAGAAATTCTTCCCAGACAGATTTGCCATTGGAATGTGCTGCCCAGGGAGGTGTTGGAGTCACCATCCCTGGAAGTGTTTAAAATAAGACTGGATGAGGCACTTATTGCCATGGCTTAGTTGATTAGATGGTGTTGGGTGATAGCTTGGACTGGATGATCTCTGAGGTCTTTTCCAATCCGGTTAATTCTGTGATTCTATGATAATGATTATTCTAAACAATTCCATTGGAGAGATATCTCCCACAAGATTTGGTTCCCAAAACAATTTTTCTCTCTTTTCTCACCTTGGGCTTGGAGATACTAACTATGTGCTTCTGCTGGCTTCTGCTTGACCTTGGCTGCATTGTTTTGTCTGGTATTAACTTCTCTGCTTCTCTCTCTTCCCTTGTGTACAGGGGGGTAAGGGAGGGAGGGGGAAGCTGTTGCAGCTCCCCTGGTCTTTGGCCAGGGGGCTCCTTGTGCTGTTTGCTAATTGCCAATCCCTGTAACTATTGTAAATCCTGTCTATTTTGTCCATATCCATTGCATTCCATTGTAGGTCATAGTTTGGCTTGTAAATACAGCTTCCATTTGCTTCCACCTGAGCTGGCCTGGCAAAGTTAATGTTGGGGGGTGGAATTTCCAACCCACCACACAGTGTTTAGGTGTCCCCACCTCGAAGGGCTTAAGCAGGCAGTGTGGTGACTGCTGAAAGGGCTTCTCTCATCATCCCATTAACCCACTCCTGAGGGGTGCACAGGAATTACAGCACTTGCTGAGCCCCAAATGGCAAAGCCCACAGAGGAGGGGAAAAGGGAGAGGCTCAGACTTTTTTCAGGACCGTGCACGAGCTGTGCTGCAAATGTTCCTCCACCTGCAGTTCAGAGGGAGAGGGCTTGGTGCTGAGTCTGCAGTTGCACCGAGTGGTCCCTTTACATATTGTGTGGGATCTGAGAAATCTCTCTTTTTTTTTTTTTTTTTTTTTTTCAGGATTTTTTCCAGCTGTGCTCTCATCACGTTGATTTAATGGCCCTTAAGAGAAACCATAAAAGTGCTTTCTGGTTAGTGGGCCCCAGCTGTTCCTCCTAGTATTGCATAATCCAGCAGGCTGAGTTAACTATAGATTAATGATTATGAAAGGTCTTGCTTAACCATATAATTTTTCAAATGTACAAGGCACTGGACAAAATGTGGTTCACTGAGGCAACAAGATGACTACAATCATGAAGGGAAAAGCCTTAAGAGGTGAGTTATATTTTAGCCTAACCAAGAAAAAGCTTTCCACTGGCTCTGGCCAGTCATTTCATGATATAGGAGGGCCATGTGTACATACATCGAGTGCTTCTCTTCACAGGGGTGTTTTCCCTTCAGGACTGAAGGGTGATGGCTCACTGCTGGAAGCATTTCTCTGTTTTCATTTCCAGGCAACAGTGCAAGAAGCCAGCAGTTTGGGCCAGTTTGAGGATTATCAGTCTCTGTGATGAGGCTAAGAGCATTGCAAGGCTGTATGAAATCGAGGACTCCCACGTCATGCTGTCATATGAGCTCCTGCTGTCCTACCAGCTTGGGAGCAATGGAGCAGATAGGTAACTGGTGAAGCACTAAGGCCTTATCCTAATCCCACTGAACTCTCTTGACTTGAGTGGAGAGCTGGGGTCATGCTCTGCGTGGGGGAAACATGTTCTGTTGGCTGCTGCTGCACCAAGAGGCTTTCTTGTGAAGTTTCATAAGAGCTCAAGGTCTGCTGTGGGCTCTGATCACCAGAAAGGGATGACAGGAGTAAAGGGAGTGATGAAAACAAGTGAGAGTCTGCCTTAGTTTAGAGTGAGACAGATGCTCTTTTACCTCTTCCAAAAGGGGCAAAAGAAAATCACTCACACAAAGGATTGGATAGGATTGGAAAGTTTAAATGGAAATGCTATTCATAACCACACACAACAGTATAAAGCATATAAAATACACCAAAATCCATAGGCTGGGCTTAACACAGAAGCTCATTAAGCCAAAGCTTCACACAAACCTGCCTTTAAACCAGGCCAACAAACCCATAACTTCATGGCCCCCCTCTACCATGCCTCTCTACCTTCATACCACACCATTGTGATGTAACTAAAATTTGGCTTGGTAGCTCCAGGCCCCAATTAAGCAGCTCCAGGCCTAATTGGCAACATTGCCAAGCCTCCACCACAAGAGATAACAGCCTGTGCATCCTCCTGGGAGGAGAAGAGAGGGAGGGAAAAGGGAAGAAAACTTCCTCTGCAGCCAGTTTTATAGGGGTGCAGGACTTAAGGGAATGAAACAGACTTCCTGGTCCACCTCCTGGACACTCTGTAGACTCTGGATGTCTTCATCTTTGTTTGGGGTTTCTTAAAGGCACCCCAGCCTCAAACTAACACCTAGTCCAGTGTTGGGTTTTTTTTGTTCTTTGTTTTGGTTTGGTTGTTGTTTTTATTTTTTTCCCCCATTATGTACTGGAAAGCTGAAAGACCATTCAGAAATTATTGAGGAAAAAAGAAAAAAAATCCACACAATAGTACAGGACCAAGGCAAGACACTGTTTGAAGTAAAATAGTCCTAAGGAAACCCTGGATTGCTCCTATCCCTCTGCTTCATCTGCACCACTTCAGTGTCTGTAGAAGTTTGATGCACTTTTCTCAAAACACAGGCAAGCTAGAAAATGAAACAATGCATAAAACAGAATAGAAATAAATATATTACTACAAAATAGATTGGGAAAAGTCAACAGCAATTCCATTTGCAGGCATAAAACCTCTGAAACTTAAAGCTGCCTCTGGTCCCCCCAAAATGCAACAAAGCCTGGATGTGATGTGGAACATTCTGAATTTGATGTGGAACATTCTGAATTCAGGTACACATTGATTTTGTGCCCTTTTTCCCCTGGAAGTGATGCACCCTGGGAGAGTTTTGGTGGAATATAATCCAAGCATCTTGTTTATTCAGGTGATGCTGAGCATTTGAAGCAATACAAATAATGTAAGACGAGAAGCAGTCGGCAATATTAAGCAACCTAAATTAAAGAGGGATATTACAAGCTGAAAGCATAGATTTTTAGTGGCTTTTTTTTCAGAGTTGTTAAAACACAAATGAGAATGCTGCTTTCTAGAGTAACTGCAGTTCAGCAGATGAGCATCCAAAGCTGAGACACTGTAGATTCAGTTGTCAATCATCTTGACAGCATAGATCATTTAAGGCAAGTGAAACTGAGAGGGGTTTTGTTGGGTCTGCCAAACCTAGATAGATTTGTAGAATGGCTCAAGTGGGAAGGGCATCTAATTCCAGCCCCCTTGCCATGGGCAGGGATATCTCTCATTAGACCAGGTTGCTCAAGGCCTCATCCAGCCTGGTCTAACACATTTCCACGGATCAGGTATCCACAGCTTCTCCGGGCAACCTATTTCAGTGTTCCACCACCCTTACTGCAAAGAATTTCTTCCTACTATCTAATCTAAATCTCCCCTCTTCCAGCTCAAAGCCATTAAAAAGCCAAGAAAAATTAAAAAGCTAAGAAAAAATTAAAAAGACAGTTTTAAACCATCACACCCTTGTTCTATCACTACAAGCCCTTGTAAAAAGTCCCTCCCCAGCTCTCCTGTAGCCCCCTTCAGGTGTTGGAAGGCTGCTCTAAGGTCTCCCTGGAGCATTCTCTTCTCCAGGCTGAATCCCAATTCTCTCAGCCTGTCTTGCCCAGGGAGATGATGGAAGCCTCATCCCTGGAGGTTTTTGCAGCCAGGCTGGATGTGGCTGTGAGCAACCTGCTGTAGTGTGAGGTGTCCCTGCCCTTGGCAGGGGGGTTGGCACTGGATGATCCTTGAGGTCCCTTCCAACCCTGACAATTCTATGATTTTATGATTCATAGGAGAGGTGCTCCAGCCTCTGTAGTGTCACACAGAGGAATATCCTGAAGGTTGACTGCCTAGATCAGGATGTTGAAATTAACACTCCTGATTTTTTATTTTTTTTTTTTTAAAGCTTAAAGAAGAAACAGCAGCATTAGAAATCTAACTGACACTGAATTGTGATGCATTATTGGCTGGGCTTTGAATTTTAAACAGAAAATGATTTCATTATTTCAAAGGTGCAGCATATAAAGATAAATTTTTCCTGGCTTTATAAAGAGTTTTCATAGCTAAGAGCTAAAGGACATACAGAAGAATATAGTATTGTGGCCATATTCTATTTGCTGGTGTCATCAAGAAGCATACTTCTATCAGGTGAATTTCCTGTTTCTTCAAATAGAGTCATGGAGTAGATTTCAAGAGGTAGAGTTTGCCAGCAGTCAGATTTACATGTTGGGTAACCTGAGCCTGAATTCATTAGAGATCTGTGCAGAACAATCCTGGTCTTCTAGGACTGAGCTGGCTGCAAAAGGAAGTACGTGGCTTCCACACCTTCTCCTGTGTTTACCTACAATGCAGCAGCCTCTTGTAGGTGCTTGTGGGAAAACCCAATTGTTTCTTTCCTCTGGAACAGGAAACCACAGTCTGCTCATTCCAGTGAGTCCACTATGACTGAGCATATTCCATCAGCAGCTTCTGCTTGATGGCAGCAGGGAAAAGAGTTTACTCTGGATTTCTTCCTGATGCAGTTAAGAAACAATTTAAATTACAGGAAGTCCAGTGGTTAGCACAGACTCACTTGAAACATGGCACCCTCAGAGACTCAATTTCAACCCCACCTGGATGCTTCAAGGGTGAATATGGTCCAGTTACACTCTGGGATGGACTTCCTATGCAGATGGGGGAATCTCTTCATAGACAATCTTTGTGAAGGTATAGATGAACATAAATAGAAGTGGCATAGATGTTACAGGTATGTGTTACAGTTTGAAGGGGGAATGTTAGCCTAGATCCTGACTGCAAAGACTGGAAGTAAAACAACCTACCATTGGATGCAGAAGGAAAATAATGCTAAGGTCTATAGAATTCATTGGGTTGCTAGTGGGGATATAGAGCAGAGGCATAAAGAGTTCTTGCTCTCTTTCCTTCCTCTGTCACTTCAGCTGGCAGCTTCTCTCTCTCTCTCTCTTCCATGGCCTTGCCAGGGGTATCTCCATTTTGACTACTGTGTGAGGTAATGGGAAGGAGGGAGGGAGGAGGGGAGGAGGTGAACAGTCCCCTGGATCCATCCAGGGGGAGTCTGAGGAGTTTCTGTGTTGTTTATAAATATATATATATATACACATACATTGTATATATCATGCATATATTATGTATTTTGCACATATTCATTGCATTTCATATTTCTGGATTTTAGTTTGCTTCATTTGCTTCCATTCCAAACTGAGCTAGTCTGGCACTTTTATTTTGAGAGTAGTTTCTCCAAATCAGTTGGGGGAGTAATTTCAACCCACTACAGTATGTAACAGAAAGGGAAATTTGAAATGGATGCATGGAAGTGGAAGGAATCTCCTGATTTTTTTTCTTTCACTCAAGCATATAGCAGGAGCATTCCTCTTTCTATAATCTTAAGCAACATTTTTCATCTCTGCTTAACTACCTAGTGTCAGCCCATCCCATGAAGTGTTTCTCTTGAGGGGCAGCACAAGGGAAGCATTGACTGGGCAGCAGTTGAGATAAAGTGCAGAACTGTTTTATCTTCCATAGGCACAGCAAACACCAAAAGGTGCTGGATGAGAACTGGTTTTCAGACATTGGCTATTGTCTTCTACCTGTGATTCTCAACTTTTTTTCTCTGACCTCTTTCAGCCTGACTTCTTTCCTCTTTATTTGTTTTCAACTTAAAGGAGGGTAGATTTAGACTGACTATAAATTTTTTTTTACAATGAGGGTGATGAAACACTGGCCCAGGCTGCCCAGATAGGTCATAGATGATCCATCCCTGGAAACATTCATGGTCAGGTTAGATGGAGCTCTGAAAAAATCAGCTCTAGTTAAAGATGTCCCTGCTCATTGCAGAGCAGTTGGACTAGATGACTTTTAAATGTCCCTCCCAACCCAAACCATTCTATGATTCTATGATTTTATGATTCTATGGTTCTATGATTCTATAATTCTATGATTCTGTAATTCTATGATTCTATGGTTCTATGATTCTATGATTCTATGATTCTATGGTTCTATGATTCTATGATTCTATGATTCTATGATTCTATGATTCTGTGATTCTATGATTCTATGGTTCTGTGATTCTATGATTCTATGATTCTGTGATTCTGTGATTCTATGGTTCTGTGATTCTATGATTCTCTGATTCTGTGATTCTATGATTCTACGGTTCTGTGATTCTATGATTCTATGGTTCTATGATTCTATGGTTCTATGATTCTATGATTCTATGATTCTATGATTCTGTGATTCTATGATTCTGTGATTCTATGATTCTATGATTCTGTGATTCTATGATTCTGTGATTCTGTGATTCTATGGTTCTGTGATTCTATGATTCTATGGTTCTGTGATTCTATGATTCTGTGATTCTATGATTCTATGATTCTGTGATTCTATGATTCTATGATTCTGTGATTCTATGATTCTGTGATTCTATGATTCTATGATTCTATGATTCTGTGATTCTATGATTCTGTGATTCTATGATTCTGTGATTCTATGATTCTATGGTTCTGTGATTCTATGATTCTATGATTCTATGATTCTATGATTCTATGATTCTGTGATTCTATGATTCTATGGTTCTGTGATTCTATGATTCTATGATTCTATGATTCTATGATTCTATGATTCTGTGATTCTATGATTCTATGGTTCTGTGATTCTATGATTCTATGATTCTGTGATTCTGTGATTCTATGGTTCTGTGATTCTATGATTCTGTGATTCTGTGATTCTATGATTCTGTGATTCTATGATTCTGTGATTCTATGATTCTATGATTCTATGATTCTATGATTCTGTGATTCTATGATTCTGTGATTCTGTGATTCTATGATTCTGTGATTCTATGATTCTGTGATTCTATGATTCTCTGATTCTATGATTCTGTGATTCTATGATTCTATGATTCTGTGATTCTATGATTCTGTGATTCTGTGATTCTATGGTTCTGTGATTCTATGATTCTATGGTTCTGTGATTCTATGGTTCTGTGATTCTATGATTCTATGATTCTGTGATTCTATGATTCTATGATTCTGTGATTCTATGATTCTGTGATTCTGTGATTCTATGGTTCTGTGATTCTATGATTCTATGGTTCTGTGATTCTATGATTCTGTGATTCTATGTTTCTGTGATTCTGTGATTCTATGATTCTATGATTCTATGTTTCTGTGATTCTATGATTCTATGATTCTGTGATTCTATGATTCTGTGATTCTATGATTCTATGATTCTATGTTTCTGTGATTCTATGATTCTATGATTCTGTGATTCTATGATTCTATGATTCTATGATTCTGTGATTCTATGATTCTATGATTCTATGGTTCTATGATTCTATGATTCTATGATTCTATGGTTCTATGATTCTATGATTCTATGATTCTATGAAGCAATCTCTTCTATCAAGCTGGCTGTCACAAGATTAAATACATATACTATCAATCTTAGTATTAAAGACATTGAGATGAGTCCTAAGCTAAAGATTTAGGATGTGAAAGATGAGAATATTTTTTTTCAGCTCAGTGCTTGTCCATTTCTTTACAATTCTTTTCCTCTCTTAGCTTTCCACTGTCAAAAGGGAGGGAATGAGTAGTGAGGCCCTGACCACAGGGACCTCGCTGTGCTCTGTCTCCATTGAAAATCAAGCAGTCTAATGCTAGTTAGATGCTAAAAAGTAATAAGTTAAAGCTCCCAATAACTGTCCTATCACATTCAATTGGTTTCCAGAATACAAAAATTCACACTGAGCAGGGAAAAAAAAAAAAAAGGCATCAGCATCTGTTTCATTTCAAGGACATCCAACACCAGTGAAATGAGTTAGGATCTGGAGATTTCACCCTTTTGCCAGCCTTCAAAACAGCAGAGGTTTGGAAAACTAATTTCCACCTTGAAGAACAGACTGGTTCCATTTTTATCAGCAGAACTTATTACTTTTTTAGTAAAGAAAACAGCATTGAATTGATGGCTGGGCTAAAGGCCTTTCAGTAAGGGAGAGAATTCTGTAATCATGAGAGAAGGCAGCTTCATTCTAGTGTCACCATTTAATGACTTGACAATTTGATATACTGTCAAGCTCCTCCAAAAGAATTAAAACCTGATGAATAGGTGAATTTTTTTGTTATTAAAAAAAAAAAAAAAAAAAAGAAGAATTTCCTCTAGCATTTTAGGAAGAACTTTTCTTATATGTCCAGCCACAATGCTTGCTTTGATCGAAACCACAACCCTTCAGAGGGTTTAAATTGTTCCATCCTTGTCAGGAATACCTTACGTGGTAAAGCAAAGGCCAAGCAGGAGTGTAAGCAAAAAATGTTCCTGCAATGGTTCACCTGATTTACACCTGGAGCTGAGTAACTCAATGCCAAATGGCTGGACCTACAGCAAGAACAGCTCTGGTAACAGCAATTAAAAAGGGACTGTTTAGTTTGAAAAAGAGGAGGGTGAGGGAAACCTCATTGCTGTCTACAACTACCTGAAAGGACATTGTGGAGAGGTTGGTGCTGCTCTCTTCTCTCAGATAATTAGTGATAGAACAAGAGGGAATGGCCTCAAGCTGCGACTGGGTAGGTTTAGACTGGACATCAGGAAAAAAATTTTCCCAGCAAGAGTGGTCAGGGATTGGAATGAGCTACCCAGGAAGGTGCCTGAGTCACCAACCCTGGATGTGTTTAAAGATCATTTCTTGAGGATATGGTTTAGGGGTGAGCTCTTGTAGAGTGGGGTTAATGGTTGGACTTGGTGATCCTGAGGGTTTTTTTCCAACCTGAACGTTTCTGTGATTCTGTGATTTTTTTTTTTTAACACTTTTTTAACAGTTCTGCAACACTTCTTTAGTTTTCTAGGCAAAACTTTTGAGTGTTCAATCTTTTGGAAAACATAACTCAAATGAAAGTATGAAACTTGTGGATTACAGGAAGAATGTCTCAACTCAAAATCACTGCTTGAAGTGTAATTTGTTTTGGGGTTTTGTTCCAGTGCTTGTTCCATCACACTGTGAAGGTTACAGAACACTGGAACAGGCTGCCCAGGGTGGGTTGTGGAGTCTCTTACCCTGGAGACTTTCAAAACCCACCTGGATCCATTCCTGAGCAGACTACCCTGGGTTATCCTGCTTTGGCAGGGGGGGGTTGGACTCAATGATCTCTAGAGGTCCCTTCCAGCCCCTAACATTCAGTGATTCTGTCAAATAATACAATGGAAACCATGGTGATCCATGGAGCTTCAGTTGTGTTCAGCAAAACAAACCATTAGAAATAAAAACTTTGTCCAAATTAATTGATTTAGGTGATTTAATTAAAAATCCTTAATCATAGAATCATTTTTTGCTTGGAAAGTACCTCCAGGATCATCAAGTCCAATCATCAACCTAATACCAGCATGGTGATTAAACTCTGTCCCTAAGTGCCATGTCTGCACATTCTTTGAACATCTCCAGGTGATGACTCTACCACCTCCATGGGCAACCTGTTCCAATCCCTTACCACTCTTGCAGTAAAAATATTTTCCCTAATATCCCCCTTAAACCTCCCCTGGTGCAGCTTGAGGCCATTTCCTCTCATCTATCACTTGTTACTTGGGAGAAGAGGCCAAGCCCCACCTGGCTCCATCCTCCTTTCAGGGAGTTGTAGAAGGCAATGAGGTCTCCTCTCCACCCCCTCTTCTGAACACTAAATGACCCCAGTTCCCTCAGCTGCTCCTCACCAGATCTATTCTCCAGAGCCTTTACCATCTTTGTTGCACACCCTGGATGTTCTTCTGCATCTTAATGTCCTTGTAGTGAGGAGCCCAAAACTGAACCCAGGACTCGAGGTGTGGACATACCAGTGCTGAGTACTGGGGAAAAATCACTTCCCTGCTCCTGCTGGTCACATTATCCCTGATACAGGCATCCTGGCCTGGATCAGGATGATATATGATTCCAAATATCACTAAAAATATTTTGAATAACTTTATATTATTTTTTTCCCCAATTTACTGTGTAGATAGCATTTATTTAACCTATGAAATCAAAAACCACAAATATGACTTAGTTTCTTCTCAACTCCCAGTACCACAGGGTGAGGACTCAGAGGCTGCATGAATGTCCAAGCTAGAGCAGCCAAATGAGTTTGCTGAGCATGCATTTTAATAATGCTAACAAAATAGCTTGTGCTTAAATTTTGGCTAAAAATGCCACCAATGTTTTTTTTTTTTTATTTGTGTGTATGTAAAAAGCAGCCCAAATAACTCAGACAGCAACTATTCAGTTAGCTGTTTGAACTGTGCAGATAGCAAGCACGAGCTCAAAGTGATTTTAGTGATGATTTCTCTTAGAAGGTTCCACGTTAAAATACTTTGTGTGTCACAGTCTCACAGTGTATCAGAGGCTGGAAGGGACCTCCAGAGATCATCAGGTCCAACCCCCCTGCCAGAGCAGCATCACTTAGGGTAGTCTGCACATGAATGCATCCAGGTGGGGCTTGAAAGTCTCCAGAGAAGGAGACTCCACAACCCCCCTGGGCAGCCTGCTCCAGGGCTCTGTCACCCTCACACCAAGGAAGTTTCTCCTCATGTTGAGCTGAAATCTTCTCTGTTCAAGTTTCAACCCATTGCTCTTTGTCTTATCACTGTGAACCACCCACAAGAGCCTGGCCCCCTCCACTTGACACCCACCCCTCAGCTATTGATAGACATTGATCAGATCCCTCTCAGTCTTCTCTTCTCCAGACTAAACAGCCCCAGGGCTCTCAGTCTCTCTTCACAGGGAGATGCTCAAGTCCCCTAAGCATCCTCCTGGCTCTCCCTTGGATTCTCTCCAGCAGGTCTCTGTCTCTCTTGAACTGGGGAGCCCAGAACTGGACACAGGATTGCAGGTGTGGTCTCAGCAGGGCAGAGTAAAGAGGCAGAAGAATTTCCCTAGCCCTGCTGGACACCTTTCTTGATCCATCCCAGGATCCCATTGGCTCTCTTGGCCACCAGAGCACATTGCTGTCCCATGCAGAACTTGCTGCCTACCTGCACTCCAAGGTCTTTCCCATGGAGCTGCTTTCCAGCAGGACAGCCTCTAACCTGTCCTGGTGCCTGTTGTTATTCCTCCCCTGATGCAGGACCCTGCACTTGTCCTTATTAAACTTCCTGAGGTTTGCCTGCACCCAGCTCTCAGCCTGTCCAGGTGATGTTGGATGGCTGCACAGCCTGAGGGGTGTCAGCCAACACCCCCAGTTTGGTATCATCAGTGAACTTGTAATGTAAACCAGAATTGACTTGGCTGGAGCCTGATTTTCAAGGCCTTTTAGAGAGCTATTGTTAGGACTGATCAACTTGGTAAGCTAATGGCAATTGTATGCAAATTCTGGAGTATTCCACAGCCTTACTATTTGTGGTAAAATTGTGGCAACTTTCTTAACAAGACTGAGGGCAAACTGCCAGTAGCAGGAATTGCTGGCAACCTCAAACCTGCACTTGTGGTTATCCTCTCAGATTACTGAGAAATTATAGCAGACTTTGTAACAAAACTTTGGCTTATTGCATTGAGAGAGAAAGTGAGAGATGGGACACTGAAAAGTGCAAAGAGAAATGCCAATGCCAAGCAGTCCTGTTCCAGCTTGAAGAGAAAAGGTTGCCAGGCTTGAGAATTGGAGCTAATTTTATACTGCTCATTTGCTATCTTATCACAAGGTTATAACTCAGCTTCCTTACAAAGGAGCTACAATGACTTTTGGCATTTTGTGAGGATGCACTTGATGACTATGGTTGAGCTTTCAATGGTCTTCATAAGTCAAGAGGCTCTCCTCTTTCCCTCTTGTGTCCTGACCTCTCAGTGATCCCTCCACTCAGGGCAGCTATGTGCAGGGATGTATCTATGTCCCATTAGTCTGAGCTGACTGATCTTCACTGAAAGAGTCATCAGGCACTGGAACAGGATGCCCAAAGGAGTGGTGGAATCATCATCCCTGGAGGTGTTTAAGAGACATCTGAGGAGCTTAGGGACATGGTCTAACAGTTGTGTATGGGGAGATCATAGAATCATAGAATCAAGAAGGCTGGAAGAGACCTCAAAGATCATCGAGTCCAACCTGTCACCCTACACCTCATGCCTATCTAAACCATGGCACCAAGTGCCACGTCCAATCCCCTCTTGAACACCTCCAGGGATGGTGACTCCACCACCTCCCTGGGCAGCCCATTCCAATGGCCAACCACTCTCTCTGTGAAGAACTTTCTCCTCACCTCCAGCCTAAACCTCCACTGGCACAGCTTGAGACTGTGTCCTCTTGTTCTGGTGCTGGTTGCCTGGGAGAAGAGCCCAACCCCCTCCTGGCTACAACCGCCCTTCAGGTAGTTGTAGAGAGCAATGAGGTCACCCCTGAGCCTCCTCTTCTCCAGGCTAAAATGTTAGGTTATGGTTGGACTTGATGATCTTAAGAGCTTTTCCAACCAGGTGGTTCTATTATTCTATGATAAACTAGAACAGAAGCTTGAAATAGTGAGGAAGAGATGGAAGATCTCCCCTCAGTTCTACTCATTTGAATACTTCTGTGGCAGTCACAGAGTAGCTGAGTGATGGCTGAGTGGCTCTGAAGAACTTCTTTGGGGTCTTGAAAGAACTGACTGGAGCATCAGTTCTGTTTCACATCAGATCTGGCCAGTCCTCTAGATCTCAGTTCTCTTTGGGTTTTTCCTTGTGCTTCCTGACTAAGATTTCATGGCAAGGAGAGAGCTGCCTGACAGCAGTGAATGTAAATCAAATAGAGCACTGGAGTAATTGGTTTACTCAGGAATGAAGGCCAAGTGACTTGGAGAGAGAATGAGCAAGTGGAAAAAAAGAAAAAAAGAAACCAAACAAAATTAACAGGATTTATATTAAATTATACACACCAACCTGGTTGTTTTCTTTTCTATTTTTTTTTTATAAACCTAATATGTTCAACATTTAATTCCACCATTTCTTTGTATTGCAATTGTCATTCAGGGTGGCATTAATGAAACCCCCTGGAAACACCAGGGTTTCCTTTATTCAATTTTTAAAATTCAGTTGCTTGATTGAATTTCACCTGTGGCTGAGGCTAATTCCTCCTGTGATTCCCCCCCCAAAAATGAGGTGAGCCATTTTTTTTAACACTGATTGGTCTTCTGCAAGAAGAATTTGCAACTTGACTGAAGCTCTGGAGAGTTGCTCATTCCTAGAGATTATCTAATCAAATTTGGAATTTCTTGGAACAGTAATACAATAATATGTAAACCCCGTAGCTGAGTATACATAGAGCATAATTCTCAACATCATGGTTTGTGTTGGAAGGGAACTCAAAGAACATCTAGTTCCAACCCCCCTGCCATGGGCCACCTCCCACCAGCCCAGGTTGCTCAAGACCTCATCTAACCTGGCCTTGAGCACCTCCAGAGAGGGGACACCCACAGCCTCCCTGGGCAACCTATTCCAGTGTCTCACCAACCTCACTGGAAAGAATTTCTTCCTAATCTCCAGGCTCAATCTCCCCTCTGCCATCTTAAAGCCATTGCCCCTTGTCCTGTCACTAGAAGCCCTTGTAGAAAATCAAGTCATATGTACAAAAAGGAAGAAGGAGAAAAGGAGAAAAGTAGAAGTAGAAAAGAAGTAGAAATAGAAAAGAAGTAGAAGTAGAAAAAAAGTAGAAGTTGAAAAGAAGTAGAAGTAGAAAAGAAGTAGAGAAAGTTGAAGAGCAGGTAAATCTGGGCAGGCTCCAAAGAGCTTGACTGCTTAGTGTTGGGAACTGGTGATTAAACAATCTTGAGTCTGGAAAGACACATGAAAAGGTAATTCTAACTACCAGCTACTTTGAGTAGATGATTGGATCAGAAGCTATATCAGATCCAGAGATCAAGTCAAATGTTGCCAGCAGCTTAATGTAATAATATTTATGAATGAGGACTTGAGTGTTAAATAGAAATATTTCCACAGCATCAGCATTTGATTTCCCTACCCACTGTAAATTTCCTATCCACATTTATGTGCTGTTCCTAGAAATTCATAATTTCTGGACAGTAATATAAATTCAGATGCCCACTTGCATCCTTGAGGCCTTTTTAGACTGTTCCTTGAGATAAGACCTGAAATATATGTTTGGAAGAGCCTGGAGAAGAGGAGGCTCAGGGGTGACCTCATTGCTCTCTACAACTACCTGAAGGGAGGTTGTAGCCAGGAGGGGTTTGGTCTCTTCTCCCAGGCAACCAGCACCAGAACAAGAGGACACAGTCTCAAGCTGTGCCAGGGGAGGTTTAGGCTGGAGGTGAGGAGAAAGTTCTTCACAGAGAGAGTGGTTGGCCATTGGAATGGGCTGCCCAGGGAGGTGGTGGAGTCACCATCCCTGGAGGTGTTCAAGAGGGGATTGGACGTGGCACTTGGTGCCATGGTTTAGATAGTCATGAGGTCTTGGGTGACAGGTTGGACTTTGATGATCCTTGAGGTCTTTTCCAACCTTATTGATTCTGTGAAGAAGCAACGTACCTTTAATATAAGAATTACAGAGAATAAACCTTTACCTTTATTCTGTCCCTAGATGAAATGGAACTGAAGAAGTGTACCCTAAGTGATCCTGCTCTGGCAAGGGGATTGGATCTGATGATCTCTTGAGGTCTCTTCCAACCTCTGATATACTGTGAGACTGTGAAAATGAGAAAAAACCCCTAAATACGTATATATATATACTCTCTGTGATTAATTTAAGCTCAAATCCCACATCAAAAATTTAGGTTAGACCTCTTCTTGGGCAGTTTTACCTTCTGATTACTTTACATAGATCTTGGAGTGCTTCTAGAGCTCAGGAAGAGTTAGTCTAGAATAATGCTGCCTTGTTAAGTATCTTGTGGAAGTCATCATTTGACTTTGTCTCTCACAGATGGGCAACACTGAGGAACTAAAGACTGATTTTTTTTTTTTTCTTGGTGATTTGCTTAAATTTACCCTTGGTCTGAATGAATTCATTCAGTCCAAGACTTGATTCTTCAAGTCAGTGGCCAAAATGGAAACTAAGGAGGGTTCTGTGGTTTGAATTCAGGATTTCTACCAGTTGTTGCTCTTTTACTTAGAGCTCAGAAGGGGAGTGAGGAGATGATTCTTCCTTGAGCTTGAGTCAGAGGGGGGATGTTAAACCAAAGTTGTGGACCTCCAACTTAATCAGATATTGGGAATTCCAGGGTGGGTTGGGGCAAATAAACTTTCATGGGGCCAGAAAAGATGAGGCAGAATGACTCTTTGATTGAAGGTGAGTGAGTGCACTCTCCAGGAAGAGAGGATGCTCAAAATGCTCCGTATAGACAAATGGACTGCCCAAAATATGGTCCATGTGGCATTGTTTTCTCCTCTGACTGATGTGCTTTGTTTTGGTGTTTTAATTTGGGTTTGGGGCAGAGATAGTCCTCAGGGTTGTCACAGGGGCCATGCTGGGTCTGTTGTATCTTACCAGTTTGACTCACAGGACCAGAGGATGTTAAGGGTTGGAAAGGACCTCCAGAGATCATCAATTCCAACCCCCTGCCAGAGCAGGACCATAGAATCCAGCACAGGTTGCACAGAAATGGCATCCAGATGGGTCTTGAAAGTCTTCAGAGAAGGAGACTCCACAACCTCTCTGGGCAGCCTGTTCCAGTGCTCTGCGACCCTCAGAGTGAAGAAGTTCCTCCTCATGTTGAGGTGGAACCTCCTGTGCTGGAGTTTATATCCATTGCCCCTTGTCCCACCACAAGGTGCAAGTGAGCAGAGCCTGTCCCCTCCCTCTTGACCCCCAGCCCTCTGATATTCATGAACATTTATTAAATCTCCTCTCAGTCTTCTCTTCTCCAGACTAACCAGCCCCAGGGCTCTCAGCCTCTCCTCACAGGGCAGTGCTCCAGTCCCTTCATCATCCTTGTAGCCCTCTGTTGGACTCTCTCCAGCAGATCCCTGTCCCTCTTGAACTGGGGAGGCCAGAACTGGATGCAATATTCCAGGTGAGGTCTCACCAGGGCAGAGTAGAGGGGGAGGAGAACCTCCATTTTGCTATACATTGCTCAAAGTCTCACTGTAGACAGGTTTTTATTCTCCTTTTTTTTCCTTCTTTTTTTTTCTTTTCTCCTGAAATGTGTTTTAAAATATATTTGCACTCAAATTAAGTCCTCATCTGCCAAGTTTTGCCCAGAAAACATTTTTGCAGCCAGGTTACAAACCCCTCCAAGTATGAGGACTCAGTGTAGCAATGGAGAGAGCCTACAGCATAATGGCACCAGTTAGCTCCCTGAGAATGCCACCTTTATGATCTGTTATCTGCCTTTGCCAGCTTCAGTCTGACATTTCATGAGAGCTTGGGTTGAGCAATTCATTTTAAGCTTAGTCTTGGACTTAGCTATCAAAATAGGACAGTAAAGCTCTCAAACATGCTGTATGTTCTTGGAAAACACTGCAGCAAGACAAATATTTCACTTGGCCTGAGAGGAGATATAAATCTCACAGAGAATGCCTGTCAGCAAATTCAGCTAATATGCTAATTATCTGAGGAGTGGACTGCTGGGATATCCTATCTTATGACCTTCATGTGGAAAAATATGGATCTGTCTGCTGCTGTGAATGTCATGCTACGAAGGTTCAGATACCTGCTGAAATCTTTGGCTAATCACAGCAAGAGCTTTGGTGTTTATTTAGTTATTTAATTTGTCCCTACCAATTTCTTATCTCTCTTTGTTAGTCTGGCCAGAGAGGGTTCAGCAACTCAGTTCTGACTGGGATTAATGCAGGGACCATTAAATATTTTTTTTTTTTGAGCATGTTGTTGTCACTGATGACAGCTTGCTAGCAGAGGCAGTATTTATCTAGAGATTACAGGGCCAGTGCTAGGGCATGGAGAATTCTACAATCTTTTTCCACTGATTAGACAAATGCATCCCAAGGGATGTAATGATCAGCACTTAATCAGTCCCTGCTGGTGCAGCTGGAACTAAGGACTCCACCAATGGCTGTGGAATAGGCAGCTTAGCTCCAAGGAGATGCTCTTACTCCTTTCCTGGGTACCCCCAGGGTAGCTTCATGTTTCCAGCCACACAGCTGCTGTTCTCTTGATGCTGCAGAATCACCACTGGGAACCCATCTGAGGCACACATTAGACTATGTGACTGACCTTCAAACCATGTAGATGGGACCTGGAGAAGAGAAGGTTCAGGGGAGACCTTATTGCTCTCTACAACTACCTGAAAGGAGGTTGTAGCCAGGTGGGGGTTGGTCTCTTCTCCCAGGCAACCAGCACCAGAACAAGAGGACACAGTCTCAAGCTGTGCCAGGGGAGGTTTAGGCTGGAGGTGAGGAGAAAGTTCTTCACAGAAAGAGTAACTGGCCATGGGATGTGCTGCCCAGGGAGGTGGTGGAGTCACCATCCCTGGAGATGTTCAAAGAAAGCTTGGATGTGGCTCTTGGAGCCATGATTTAGTTGTCAAGAGGTGTTAGGTGTTAGGTAATAGGTTGGATTTGATGATCTCTAAGGTCTTTTCCAACCTGGTTAATTCTGTGATTCTGTGACCCATGACAGACCCTGCTGGCAGTGTGTCAGTCAGAAGGCTACAAGGAAGGACAAGTTCTAGGGGATGGGAGGATAGAGCAGTGCAAACTACAAAAGATCACAGAATTATAGAATGTATGGGGTGGGAAGGAATCTCCAGAGATCATCAGGTCCAACACCTCTGCCAAAGCAGGATAACATAGGGCAGGCCACACCGGAATGATGAAGGTTTTTATTCTGTGGTGGTTTCACCATGACACTCCTCAGGGTCTGGGGAGAAAATGGGTGGAAGGTGAAGCAATTCTGTTAGCAGTGCATCACATTTTTTTAACCACTGCATGTTCATTTTATGGCATTTTTTAGGCCCTTTGACTGAAATAAGATTTAAACTTTTAAAGAAACAATCAGCACTGGGAAAAACTGGTTTAATGACCAGGGTGGTGCTGGTTCAATGCTTGAACTTGATGGTCTTGGAGGTCTTTTCCAACTAAAACAATTCTGTGAGTCTGTGAATCTGTGAATCTGTGATTCTATGAGTCTGTGATTCTCTGAGTCTGTGAGTCTGTGAGTCTGTGATGAGTCTTTGAGCTTATGTGTAGTACTTCATCAGCAAAAGGCATCTTGTGTTGCAGGAATTCCCAGAAAATGTCTTGTTTACATCTCTGACCCTTCAAGGACTGTGAACCAAACACTGTTTGGAGAATAAACCCCCAGGGTCACTCTGCACTCTTTGTAGACTCCTCACAGGTGGTTGTACTTTGGGTGTGATTCCCTCTGATGGGAAGCAGTCCACATATAAAGCTCAGGTTTCTCCCACAGGAGTGTGGAGATCACCACTTTACGTAGGACGATGGTGTTCAGGACTCATAAGAAGTGCAGAAGGGAAGGCAATCCAAATATTAGAGACACAATTCTCCTTTTCAGGCTCACTGGTGCCACACCAGCATGGCCAAAGTCTCCATGCTTTGCCCTTGGTCAGTCCTACTGATTTCAGAGCAGTCATTCCCAACCCAAGATCATTCAAGCTAACCATTTTCAGTGAGGTGTTTAGCTCACTGGTGCCATACAAGCATGGCCAAAGTCTCCATGCTTTGCCCTTGGTCAGTCCCACTGATCTCACAGCAGTCGTTCCCAACCCAAGATGATTCAAGGTAAACATTTTCAGTGAGGTGTTTAGCTCACTGGTGCCATACAAGCATGGCCAAAGCCTCCATGCTTTGCCCTTGGTCAGTCCCACTGATTTCACAGCAGTCATTCCCAACCCAAGATGATTCAAGGTAATCATTTCTCCTGCTGGCTTCAGCACCACTGTGTCAGCTTTGTTTGAAAGCATCCTTTCATGAAAAGGCTGCACACCTGCAGAAGAACCAGAAAATGAAATCTGGGAGTCCTCCCAGCTACAGGATCACTGTGTACTGGCTGCAAACCTTGTGCACAGAGGTGACTTCGTTACAGACTGGAATATCCAGTTGTAGACTGGAATATGCAGTTACAGACATTGTAATATCCATTTTAATAAAAGGAAAAAAGGGTTTATCTGTAGCACAGTGCTTCTCTGCAGCATAACAGACTTCCAGAGTTATTTTTTTTCTTGCTCTGTGGATTTTATAACAAGGGCTGTGTGATTTTTTTTTTTTGCATGAAATTTGGAGTATTAATGTATCTCTCAGAAAGAAATCCCTTTTCCCATCAAGCTCACTGATGTGTCTTAACTTATTTAACCTAAGAAACATTCTTGATATCAGGAGGATTCTGTCTGAGGATGTATTGAGTCCAGCCATCCACCCAACACCAGCATGGCCATTAAGCCATGTCCCTAAGTGCCATGGCCACAGGTTTCTTGAACACCTCCAGGGATGGTGACTCCACCACCTCCCTGGGCAGCCTATTCCAATCCCTGACTACACTTTTTCCTCACCTCCAGCCTAAATCTTCCCTGGCACAATTTCAGGCCATTTCCTCTCATTCTATCACCTGAATCTAGGGAGAAGAGACCAAGCCCCACCTCACTGCAACCTCCTCTCAGGGAGTTGTAGAGAGCAGTGAGGTCCTGCAGATCTGCCACACGCATGATACTTTTTTCTTCTGGGTAAGCACCACAACTTTGAGTGCAGACAGTAGATGTCAAATCCTTTTTGCTGCTTTTCTTTCCAGAACAATACTAGTGATGAGGAAACAGCACATGGTTTTTCTAAAGTTATATTAGACATATCTGATCTTCATGTTTGCACTAATCTGCCTTTGGCAGGCTTTTTAAAGACGGGTTAGGGAGTATTACATTAGACAGTGGTGCTAGGCAGCCAAATTTATGATATTTTGCAGTTCCAGAAAAGAAAGTTCAACACAGCCAAGATGTGAAAAGAACAGATATTGTGTATTAAAACAGGCTGGAAAAACCTAAGAGAGGAAGATCCAAATATTGCCCAACTGAGCGCCTGCACTGGCAGCTTGCACAGAGCTGAAGGTCTGAAGCAGGGAGGCAGAAAATGGGGAGATTGTAATCCCTTTAGGATGGGAAGCATGCCCTGGGGGGTGGGGGGGTTACTACTTCTCCCAGCATGCAACTGCAAAATGTCAAGAGATCTCAGCCAGCCTTAAGCAGAGGGGCTGAAAAGCATGCCAAATTGCTTTGACACAAATAATCCTCTTCACAAAGTGGGAGCCATTGCTTCGGATGCTGCTGGAAAACAAATCTCCTGCCTGTGTCCGAAAGAGATGGCAGAGAGGTGGAGTTATGCTGACAAATATTTTTTTCATGCCTCAGTTCTATACCATTTATAAAGCTGCTTTGGACCCAGGGCTGTTATTTTAAGTCGTGGATGCTCTGAAGGAAAAAATTTATTGCAAAGGTAGTGAAATTAGTCAGCTGAGAAAGTAATTTCTGTTTTTTTGGTGAGGTGATGATTGTAGAGAACAGCAGATTCTGAAAATAGAGGTGGATAAAGGAAATGGGCAAGAGCTAGGCTTCAAAGTGGAACACCGGCAGTGATTCAAAATTGTACATTAAAAATTAAAGAGTGATGAAACAAATGCAAAACTTTTAAGGATATGGCTTTACAGATTAAACTAAAATTGGTCCAAAATGCAAGAAAACTTTGAGCACCCTTTCAGCTGTAGTGTCCTGCTGATATCACCCATCAAGATACCTTCAAGGGCAGAAAATGACTTCATGCAGGTATAGAAGGATGCTGGAGAGATGAGCTTCTCCAGATCATAGAGTCTTATGATTACACGATTCTATTATATGTTTCTATGATCTGGAGAAGCCCATCCCTGCATGATCCATCTGTACCTGCAGGCTCCATATCATCCTTGAGTAGGTCAAAGGAGGTTCTCCTCTTCCTCTGCTCTACCCTGGTGAGGCCTCACTTGAAGTACTGTGTCCAGTTCTGGGCACCCCTGCTCAAAAAGGACCAAGAACTACTGGAGATTGTCCAGCAAAGGGCCACTAAGATGATGAGGGGTGTAACAGTGTGAGCTGAAATCCCCCCACACTGACAATAACCAGGCTAGCTCAGTCTGGAAAGCAAATGAAAGGGGACTGAAACATCTGTGTAATGAGGAAAGGCTGAGGTCTGGATCTGTTTAGCTTGGAGAAGAGGAAGCTGAAGGGGGATCCTGTTAATAGTTACAAATATCTAAGGGATGGGTGTCCAGAAGATGGGGCCAGACTCTTCTCAGTGGTCCCTGGTGACAGGATAAAAAGTTCCATCTACAAATGAAGAGGAACTTTTCTAATTTCAGGGTGACAGAGCACAGGACCAGACTGCCCAGAAGGGTGGTGGAATCTCCATCTAAAGACTTTCAAAGCTTGCCTTGATGTGTTTCAATGTGACCTGCTTTATGTGACCCTGCCCTGAGCGGTGAGGTTGGACTCAATGATTTTCAGAGGTCCCATTTACAGAAGTGGGTTAAAATTAACATGACTGCATCTGTTTTATGTGAGGACACCTAAAAACATGAACTCCAACTTCCAAAATTACCAAGAGGTAAGAATTATTTCACAGAACCACAGAATTTCAGGGGCTGGAAGGGACCTTGAAAGCTCATCCAATTCAACCCCCCCCTGCCAGAGCAGGATCACCTAGAGCAGGTCACACAGGAACACATTCAGGTGAGTTTTGAGTATCTCCAGAGAGGGAGACTCCACAACCCCCCTGGGCAGCCTGTTCCAGGGTTCTGTCACCCTCACAGGGAAAAATTTTTTCCTCATATTTATGTGAAACTTCCTATGCCTCAACTTCCACCACTGCCCCTTGTGCTGGCATTGGGCACCACCCAGCGGAGCCTGGCTCCAGCCTCTTGGCACTCACCCTGCACATCTTTATAAACATTGATGAGGTCACCTCTCAGTCTCCTCCAAGCTAAAGAGCCCTCAGCTCCCTCAGTCTCTTCTCATCAGGAAGATGTTCCACTCCCCTCATCATCCTTGTGGCTCTGTGCTGGACTCTCTTAAGCAGCTCCCAGTCTTTCTTGACCTGAGGGGCCCAGAACTGGACACAATAATCCAGATGTGGCCTCACCAGGGCAGAGTAGAGGGGGAGGAGAACTTCTCTTGACCTACTGGTCACAGCCCTTCTTAATCCACCCCAGAATGGCATTGGCTTTCTCAGCCACAAAAGCACATTGCTGGCTCGTGGTCACCCCTCCATCCACCAGGACCCCAGGAACATTTCACCTTCACTGCTCTCCAGCAGTAATTAATAATCTGCCTAACAAGTACCTAATACACCATGCTACACTGGGGCTGTGGATTCAGTGACCTCTCTTGCTGATATCCCCTACCCAAATAACTGTAAGGGCAGACACTGACTCCATGTAGGTACAGATGGCTCCTGCAGAGGTGGGCTTCTCCAGATGCCTGTGTGCAGGCACACATTTTTTTTTTTAGGAGAAGAGACTGCAGCTTCACTTTCGACACTGCAGATAAGTTTTCTGGTTGCTCTTTAGCTGCTCTGCCTCGAGTGCCTGATTGCACACACGAGTTCCCAGATAAAATCTACAGTGAGGTTGAGAGCACATCCATAGCAGTGACTTGGCATCAAACCCTTTTATGAGGCTGTTGTGGTATTGCTAAAACAAACACTGTGAGACCAGAAAGTATTGGGAAGATCAGATTTTAAAAACTCCATGTAAAAACCCAGCTCTTTGCAGAAGAAAAGCTACCAAACCCCCTTCCCTCTGCCCCAGGGTAAGATGATTATGTACAGATCAGGCATCTTGTTAATTACAGTCTGGGGTTACACCAAAGCAACTTTGTTAAGGACTCACATCTACTCCTCCTGATAATCCTGGAAGTTAAAATTCATATTTTTAGGTGTCCTCCCATAAAATAGATGCAGTCATGTTAATTTTAACCCAGTTCTGTAAATGGCCTGAATTGATACTGTTATTTTTCTTAGAAACATAAAATCATTTTGGTTGGAAAAGAGACCTTTGAGCTCACTGAGTCCAACTCTAACTCTACCAAGGCTGGTGCTAAACCATGGCCCTCAACACCACATCTCTGCCTCTTTGAAACCCTACAGGGATGGGGATTCAACCACCTCCCTGGGGAGCCTGGCCCAGTGTTTTATTAAGTTAATTAATACTTCAGGGTACAGTAGAAGCACAGGACATTTTTTTCCTCATAAAAAACAAAAGAGCCTGCAAATAAAACTCTTGCAGCCTGTGCTTTAAACACATGGGGTGAATTCTCAGCAGTACCAAAAGAAGTGCTGACAATTCCTTTAACTTTGGTGGATCAAATCCTAGCTCAAGGGAAGTTGTCAGATTACCAAGCACTCACCTGACTAAGCTGCAAGACAAAGAAGAAATGTTCCTCTAGGTATTGCTATTTTCTATCTGATAAAATGGACCACAGCTGCAGGTAAATCTCTGAGGTGGGTTATCCTCTTGAGAGCCCAGAAGGCACATTTCCCTTTCCATAGAAACCCAGGAGAAATGCTGACATTCCCACCTTTCCTACTTCTGGAGACAACAGATGATCAATAATCTGCTCTTGTGAAACCCCACCTCCAACACTGCCTTCAGTTCTGGGGTCTCCATCATAAGAAGAACATAGAGCTGTTGGAAAGAGTCCAGAGGAGGCCCACAAGGATGATCCCAGGGCACTAACACCTCTGCCATGAGGATAGGCTGAGGGAGCTGGGGGTGTTCAGCCTGGAGAAGAGAAGGCTCCGAGGAGACTTTACAGCTGCCCTCCAATACCTGAAGGATCCTACAGGAATGCTGCAGAGGGACTTTTCATGAGGGTGTCCAGAGACAGGACAAGGGGGAATGGTTTGAAGCTGAGGGAGAGTAGATTTAGACTGGATCTTAGGAAGAATTTCCTCAGTATGAGGGTGGTGAGACGTTGGAACAGGTTGCCCAGGGAGGCTGTGGCTCTTCCTCCCTGATGGTGTTGAAGGCCGGGTTGGATGAGGTCCTGAGCAGCCAAGTCTAGTTGAGAAGTGTCCCTGACTTCTCAAGTGGAGGGAGGTGGAGTAGATGATCTCTGAGGTCCTTTCTGTCCTAAGCCATTCTGTGATTCTATGATTCTATAGGAATGAAAGAAAAGTCAGTCCTGCCTATCCAGTAGTTTCAAACACAGCTTCTTCTCTCCTGACATCTGCACAGACAAAATGAGTTGTTGAAGGATTTGAACAGTTTTACAGAGTAGATTCAGTTTCATGACTTGCACACACATACCAAATATACTCCTTTGGTAACATGATGGAAAGCCAGAGCCAACAATAACTTTGGGATTTATTAAAAGCAGGCCACTGTTTTAATGGGAAAATATTTTTATGCAATGAGCAGTAATGACTTTTTTACAACTCTTGTAAAAACTCAAAAGAAGAGCGATGAAGATTCTTCGGACGGTTGGATTTTTCTGCCCTTGTGTTGAGAGCCATGAGGATGATGAGGGAACTTGAGCATCTCCCCTGTGAAGAGAGGCTGAGAGCCCTGGGGCTGTTTAGTCTGGAGAATCATAGAATCAAGCAGGTTGGAAGAGACCTCCAAGATCATCCAGTCCAACCTATCAACCAGCCCTAAGCAATCAACCAGACCATGGCACTAAGTGCCTCATCCAGGCTCCTCTTGAATGTCTCCAGTGATGGTGACTCCACCACCTCCCTGGGTAGTACATTCCAATGGGCAATCTCTCTCTCTCTGTGAAGAACTTCCTCCTAATATCCAGCCTATACCTCCCCTGGCACAACTTGAGACTGTGTCCTCTTGTTCTGCTGCTGGTTGCCTGGGAGAAGAGACATCCTGTATGCTGCTGTAGTATGACTACCACACCTGCTTCAAATTCTTCTCTCTCCTACCTGTCAGTGCATAATTTCATGCTCCACTAAGTGGTGTGAATAGCAAAACCATCTGTTCATTACTTATGTAGCTATTGTGTGAAATATGAATGAAACATCTCATGTCTGAAAGAGTCATTGTCAGCTGAGTCCAGCTGATACGGTTGTACTCTACCCAGAATCCAGAGTTCAGTTGCTTTCTGCAGTTCTTGTGCTTAGTCTCAGCTTAGTACTTGTTCAAGCAAGTGTCTAGTCTGTGATTCAAAATCTTCTGTTTATTCACTTTCTCCCCCTTGAAGCATACTTTAGGGTTGATGTCCTTGCTAGGGCATTATTGTGGCATGCAGACATTCCTTGGGTTTATCCTTGTAGGCAGAGATAAGTGAGTGACTGATGTGTGGGCACCTGCAATTGAGAAGAGAAGGCTGAGAGGGGATCTGATCAATGTCTATCAATAGCTGAGGGGTGGGTGTCAAGGGGAGGGGGCCAGGCTCTTGTGGGTGGTTCACAGTGATAAGACAAGGAACAATGAGTCCAAACTTGAACAGAGAAGATTTCACCTCAACAGGAGGAGAAACTTCTTTACAGTGAGGGTGACAGAACCCTGGAACAGGCTCCCCAGGGGGGTTGTGGAGTCTCCTTCTCTGGAGTCTTTCAAACCCACCTGGATGCATTCCTGTGCAGACTACCCTGGGTGATGCTGCTTTGGTAGGGAGGTTGGACCTGATGATCTCTACAGGTCCCTTCCAACCTCTGATATACTGTGAGACTGTGTGGTTAGCAGAATAAAATATTTGCTTTTAAAAGCTCACAGCACCTGTTCCATTAGCTAGCAGGAAGGCTAGAGCCTTCTTTACTATTGAAATGTGGATGTGGAAATCATCCTACAAAAACTAAAGATGAGCAAGTGTTAATGGCTGCTGTGTGACACATTTCTTGTGGGCATCTTGAAATAGTCTATTTCTAATAGAACCATCAGCTTGCTGGCAGGATTTTGGTAATGAAGCAAATTATTGCCAGGGGTTGTGTTTCACTTTGTCTGCCACACTGCATTAGGCTGCTGTTGTAGTGTCTCTCTTGGAACTGCTTTATTTTTTTGGGGTCTGGATTTCTCCTGATACACAACAAATTTTCTGACTACACTGAACCAGCAGTTTTGGTATATGATTTTGGACAGGCAGATGGTTACACTCCAGAAAAGAGGTTGCCTCCCATCCTGTCCAGCTGAGCCAGGTGATGGAGACTTGTACCCATTATAGAAAATACCCAACTCAGCCTGATGCAGTCCAGCCTGGGCTGATCTCTGCTCTCACTTCCAAAGCTGTGCTTGGAAATTTCAGAAAGACACAATGCAAGGCAATGAAAAGGGAGAAGGAAACAGGAGAAGGAAAAGGGAGAGGTGGAGGGAAAGGGGAGAAGGAAACAGGAGAAGGAAAAGGGAGAGGTGGAGGGAAAAGGGAAAGGGAAAAGGAAAAGGAAAAGGAAAGGGGAAAGGAAAGGGAAAAGGAAAGGGGAAAGGAAAGGGAAAGGGGAAGGAAAAGGGAGAAGGGGAAAGGAAAGGAAAGGAAAGGAAAGGAAAGGAAAGGAAAGGAAAGGAAAGGAAAGGAAAGGAAAGGAAAGGAAAGGAAAGGAAAGGAAAGGAAAGGAAAGGAAAGGAAAGGAAAGGAAAGGAAAGGAAAGGAAAGGAAAGGAAAGGAAAGGAAAGGAAAGGAAAGGAAAGGAAAGGAAAAGGAAAGGAAAGGAAAGGAAAGGAAAGGAAAGGAAAGGAAAGGAAAGGAAAGGAAAGGAAAGGAAAGGAAAGGAAAGGAAAGGAAAGGAAAGGAAAGGAAAGGAAAGGAAAAGAAAGGAAAAGAAAGGAAAAGAAAGAAAAGGAAAACCTACATAGAGTCACAGTAATGTTTTGGTTGGAAAAGACCTTTAAGATCATTTAGTCCAACCATTGTCTATCAAGTCTGGTGCATGTTGCCAAGGGGATTTGGCTGACTGCTATTTTTATTCTAGCATCTTGTACTCAGAGCATGTTGTCTTCCCATTTCTATCAGAACTCAACCACTCAATATTTCAATACTCTCCTGTTAGGAGTCAGTTGTTTCCTTACTTCATTTTCTGCTGCATGTGAAATTTAGACTGTAATGTGATAAGCTTGTGTTTAGTTTTTGTTGGATCACTTCCACTGCTTTGTCCTCCATCTACACTCTCCTGGTAGTGGAGTAGCCTGTGGCTGGAACAGTATGGTGTTCTGAAATCAGAGAAAGTTACATTATAATTTGACTTCAGACTGGTTGGAGAGAGGCTTTGGAGAAGGCTGTAGTTGTGCTGGGGACACTTCTGACAGATCAGTGCCTCCTACAGCTTCATTGTCTGTGGGTGATATGGATGGAGGTCCCATAACATTCCCCAAGTGAGGGATGTTACAGGCACCCTGGGGGTGATAACCTCTTCTCATACAATGACAGCTGTGTCTGTCCTGTCCTGCATTGCAGTGTCCGCAGGTAAATCTCCTTCTTCCAAATGTTCTCCCACCTTCTTCTGTGGTGAAACAAATTGATTTCTGCCACCTTCTCCTCCTCATATATAAATCTGTGTCAGAATGTCCCAGACTTGTCCTCTCATGTGTGCTCCTTATGGGCCATCACTAAGGCTATGGCAGATATTTTAGCTACCAGTTCCAGATCCCCAACCAAAGATCCACAAGGGTTAGTACTGACATAAATCCACTTACCACTCGTTACAGGCTCTGCTTCTATTTTCTACTTCCATACTGTTTGCCTCTTCACTGTCCTTTGACTTGCTTGTAAGCAGAGTTTTCCAACATTTCTTTCACATTCCTGAACTTTCCAGTGAGGGTGGGGAGACACTGGAACAGGTTGCCCAGAGAGGTTATGGATGCCCCCTCCCTGGAGGTGTTCAAAGCCAGGTTGGATGAAGCCTTGAGCAGCCTGGGATAGTGGGAGGTGTCCCTGCCCATGGCAGGGGAGTTTGAACTGGCTGATCTTCAAAGGTCTCTTCCAACCCAAACTATTCTATGAACTTCTAAAGAGACCTGCTGCAACATGCACCTGTAACCCTTTCTTTCCATCTGTAGCTCACCAGGGTAAACCTTCCACCTCTCTATTAACCTTTAAGTGATAACCATGCACTTCTCTCTTCTAGTTGAAGAAACCACCAAAATTTGCCTTTTCATGGGAAGAATCATTGAGAAACTTGGAATGATACATGTTGCTCCTAAAATCCTCAAGGAAATAAGTGGGTAGATTTAGTGGGATCACTTTTTGGGCAGATAATGGGTCTTGTAGATTCTCTTAACTGATTCACTTCTTTCTGTTCAGTCACAAGTCACTGACACATCCACAGATATAGAAGCATAGAATCATTTTGCTTGGAAAAGCCAACACAGAACCACAAAGATGATTAAAGGAGTGGAACATCTCCCTTCTGAGGAAAGGCTGAGGTAACTGGGGCCTCTTTAGCTTGGAGTAGAGGAGCCTGAGGGGGGACCTCATTAATGTTTATAAAGATGTGGAGGGCAAGTGCCAGGAAGACAGAGCCAGGCTCTGCTCAGGGATGTCCAGGGGCAATGGGTGCAAGCTGGAGCAGAGGAGGTTCCACATGAACAAAAGGGGAAACTTTTTCACTGTGAGGATGGCAAAACCCTGGGATGGGCTGCCCAGAGAGGTTGTGGAGTGCCAAGAGGCTGGAGCCAGGCTCTGCTGGGTGGTGCCCAATGACAGCACAAGAGGCAATGGGTGGAAGCTGAGGCATAGAAAGTTCCATGGAAACAGGAGGAAGAATTATTTCACTATGAGGGTGACAGAACATTGGAACAGGCTGCCCAGGGAGGTTGTGGAGTCTCCCTGTTTGGAGATATTCAAGACCTGCCTGGATGAGTTGATCTGCTCTAGGTGATCCTGCTCTGGCAGGGGGGTTGGACTGGATGAGCTTTTGAGGTCCCTTCCAGCCCCTAACCTGCTGTAATTCTGTGACTCTGTGATCATCTTTTAATGTCCCTTCCAACCCCTAACATTCTTTGATTCTGGGAGAAGTGAAGGTCTTTGAAAACATTTTTTTTTCCAATCCAGTATCACAACCACTGGAATATCTTTGTTCTAATTGTGTTATATACTGCAGTGTATGCAGGTACTCAATCTAAAGAAGAGATACAACCAAAAGAAGTGTAGTAGGAGCCTGTAAGACAAGTAAATTTGCAATTGCTGTTGTATCCCCTCTGTGTTTCCACATGCTAATGTATTTGGGGCTCTCAAGTTTAACCTTAACTCTGTATTTTCTGTTTTTCTAGAGCTTGCTTGCAGCTAATTGCATCATCTACAGAATTGCTCTTGCTTCCCACTCTCTGCTGCTGCTCTTTGTTTCTGTCCATACATCTTCAAAGGAAATAAGCAGCTGGATAAGCCTTGCTTTGTGTTTCAGCATATAAATGCTACCATTAACACTTGCCCAGTGTCAAGACAAGAGTTAAGGCAGGCTGCAGATATGAGTAAATCTAAAGCAAAACTCTGTGCTTTGGGATCAGGACATCTTTTCAATACTAGTAAGGAACTGCTGCCAGAACGTCCAGGCTGATTCTCCAGGGAGAGGTGTGGAGAAACTTCTGGCTCTTGTTTGAGACTTCAGCTCAGGGAAAGTTAAACCATTGAAGCCCACAAGGAAACTCTTGCCAAAGCCACAGAAATGGAAGCCTGTGCTGAAGAGAGCTCGTAGAAAGCAATCTTTCATCCTGAGTTTAGAGTGCAACAGATATTTCACTTCAGCTGAGCTCAAAATTGGGGTTATAGATGCTGCAGCTCCTATTTGAAACAAAGAGGAAGATCTTAACTGACCCCTCCAAAAAAAAACCCCAAAACAACCAAAAAAAACTCCCAAAAGTGTCACCCTCTCTGTAAGCTTCATTTTGTAGGGAACAGTTTCCCCACAGCTGGCAAATAAAGAGTAAGTTCACCCCATTGCACCTGTACAGGAGCCCCACTTTAAGCCCCACATTACCTCTTTGTACCTCCATCAAGGCTGCAACTGCACAGGCAAATTAAAAAGAGTTTCCCTAGCTGAGGTGTGATAGAAGCCTAAATAATCTCCAGCAATTCAAGCAAATTTTATTTTATTTTATAATTTTATTTTATTTTATTATTTTATTATTTTATTTTATTTTATTTTATTTTATTTTATTTTATTTTATTTTATTTTATTTTAGTTTATTTTATTTTATTTTATTATTTTTTATTTTTTAATTTTATTTTATTGATATTATATTATATTATTTTATTTATATTATTTTATTTTGTTTATATTATTTTATTTTATTTTATTTTAATTTTTTCCTGGGACCTTTTGAAGAGAAATGCTCATCCATCCAGCTCCCTTCCTGTTTTGTAATGTCTCCCTGCCTAATTTAATGCTTAAATAAATGCTTTCTTGCTGTTTCTTGGCATCTTCCAGAACAAAGAATGTAAACTGAAAATGACCATGGAGACTACTGTTGGCCCAGGATTCCACAGTGAATAGTATCAGGAGACACTGAGACGAGTCTGGCTGTCCATACCTCTTGCCACGACCTCTACAAGGCAAAGCTGCTCAGTGCTGTGTGAACAAGGCTTTTGTTATATGATAGTTAAGACACATCTGGAAGGCAGAAGAAAAATGCATGCTCTAGCAGGGCAGCTACTAAGATTACTACAGCACAGGACAAAAATGATGTCCAAAATAACAATAGGAAAAGGTAACACTGAGAGAAAATGGCACAGCACAACAGCAATCACCAAAGAGCTATTGGCAGCCATAGAATCACAGAATGGTAGGGGTTGGAAGGGCCCTCTGAAGAGTCCAACGACCCTGCCAAAGCAGGATCACCCAGCACAGCTCACACAGGAATGCATCCAGATGGGTCTTGAAAGTCTCCAGAGAAGGAGACTCCACAGCCTCTCTGGGCAGCCTGCTCCAGGGCTCCAGGAGCCTCACACTAAAGTATTTTTTCCTCATGTTGAGATGGAACTTCCTATGTTCCAGTTTGTGCCCATTGCCCTTTCTTCTATCACAGGACACCACTGAAAAGAGCCTGGTCCCTTCTTCTTGACATCCACCCTTCAGATATCTGTAAACATTGATCAGATCCCCTCTCAGCCTTCTCCAGGCTAAACAGCCCCAGGTCTCTCAGCCTTTCTTCATCAGACATCATCTCAGACTCCCTTCATCATCCTTGTAGCCTCCATTGGGCTCTCTCTAGGATATCCCTGTCCCTCTTGAACTGGGGACCCCAGACCTGGACACAATACCCCAGATGTAGCCTCACCAGGGCAGAGTAGAGGGGTAGAAGAACCTCCCTTGACCTGCTGACCACACTCTTCGTAATGCACCCCAGGACACCATTGGCCCTCTTGTCCACAAGGGCACATTGCTGTCCCATGGGTAACATTATCCACCAGGACTCCAAGGTCCTTCTCCATGGAGATGCTGGCAATACTTTATCATGGAATTGTAGAACTGTTTCATTTGAAATAGACCTTTAAGATAATTGAATTTGGCTGTCAAGTGACACCTCCAGTCAAGCAGAACATGCCAGGAAAGGACAGTAGCTGCTGGATAAATAAGATTGATTTATTTATAGTCTATAGCCGTCTATGATTGTCTAAATTAGTGAAATAGGGTTTGTGCTGTGACAGTTCTCCAAAATGAGCACCTCAAATTTTGAAGTCTAAATTGTTTAAAGTTAAGATAATTCCTTTTAAAATAGTATATCTCAAAATGCACAAGAAATTCATCTCTCTCTGTGAAGTGGACTGTCTGCAGTGTGCCTGAGGTTTATTTTCTCTTCATTCATGGAAGAACCATTCCTGTAGATGCACATAAGAAGGTGTACTGCAGGCACTCATTAATTTTACTTCTGGGTGGCCTTGGAAAACTATGAAGCCTCCTCAGGCTCTAATATTTTGACTCTCTGTAGACTTGCCCTTCAGAAATAGATTACAGTTGTCTGCATGTCCATACACCCTGTTCTTGGAACTTCTTGGAACTTGAAATATCACAGAAGAGTGTTGTATGCACAGAACAACAGTGCTGGATGACATTCATTTGCAGGTTGCAGAGCCCTTGGTGGAAAAGGAGACACTTTAAAGGAAAACCAGCACAGTGAAATGTGCAAAGAACAGCACAGGTTCTTGAATTGCCACTGGGGATTATGCAGCCCTGAATTAGATCACTCTGGGGGTAGTTTTCACTTGTTTGTAAAAGAGGGCAAGGGTGTGGTGATTTGTTGCTCAATGATTTGAGATTTATGAAATATAACTAATGCAGAAAGACAGACTAATGAGCCAGTGTGTGCCCAGGTGGCCAAGAAGGCTGACAGCATCTTGGCCAGCATTAGGAATAGTGTGACCAGCAGGACCAGGGAAGTATTGTACTTTTTAGGATATCAGGTAGTGATAGGACTAGGGGGAATGGAACAAAGCTGGAAGTGGGGAGATTCAGGCCGGACGTGAGGAAGAAGTTCTTCACCATGAGAGTGGTGAGACCCTGGAATGGGTTGTCCAGGGAGGTGGTTGAGGCCCCATCCCTGGAGGTGTTTGCAGCCAGGCTAGATGAGGCTCTGGGCAGCCTGATGTAGTGTGAAGTGTCCCTGGCCATGGCAGGGGGGTTGGAACTGGATGATCCTTGTGGTCCCTTCCAACCCTGACTGATTCTATGATTGTCCCCCTGGACGCAGTATTGCAGGTGTGGTCTCAGCAGGGCAGAGTAGAGAGGTGGAAGAACTTCCCTAACCCTGCTGGACACACCTTTCTTGATACATCCCAGGATCCCATTGGCTCTCTTGGCCAGGAGAGCACATTGTTGTTCCGTGGAACAACACCCTTTGGGTGACTGAATGGTCAGAGGCTAGCTTTGGCATCATAAATATTAATGATCTCCACACAGCTGGAGACCAACGTACTTAAAAATGTTTTGTTTTGCTGTCATCCATTCACAGATGTCTCCTGGTGGAACTGTGGAACGGGGCTGTGGTAATCCTTTGCCCAGACACATAAATAACTGCACCCAAGCCACGGATGACAACAGGTCCTGGTGATTTTCGGTTCTGTGATGCCTTCAGTGCTTTCCTGGCCATTTATCTCTTTTGGATGTCAAGTTTTTTATCATCACTCCTGATCCTGAGCTTAGTTTTCAGGAGATCATTTCCCACGTGGCTCAGGTTGGAGGGAAGCACAGAGGCTTTGTTTTCTCACCCTGTTCTTTCTGACGGTGTGGCAGGGAGCCAACCTGCTAATGCAGCCTCATGGAATTCATCTAAGAGCTCTGGGGCAGGGGCATTTCTCTTTAAATCCTCCAAGCACCCTCAGCACTTAAATATTAAGTTAATATTTAAGGAAGCTTCCTTTGTCTCCCTCTCTGCTTGCTTTCTCCTCCTACAGACTCTTGTTTGAATGTTTGGGGGCAACTAGAGCAGGTCCTGCCAACTGACAGTTTCTCAGTTGGTATGGAAGGTTACAGCAAAGGAACATCAGCTGTCAAGGGTCTTCTCTTTAACCTCAAAGTACATTCTGAGGAACTGCAGGAAACAACCCAAGAGGATACAGCAGAAACCCAGCACACCTCAGAGGGCAGCAAGTCCTGCAGCCCCAAAAGTTACCCAACTTTTTTATTCATCACTCCTAATCCTGAGCTTAATTTTCCAGGAGATGATTTCCTGCGTGGCTCAGGTTGGAGGGAAGCGCCGAGGCTTTGTTTTCTCACATTGTTCTTTCTGACAGTGTGGCAAGGAGCCAACCTACTAATCAATTTCTGGTGAAAAGTTGTGACTTTATGAAGTAGAATGGATGTTATGGTTCCCTGAAAAACAATGACCTAGATCATCCCTGCCAGTCCTACTGTGTCCCTAAGAGATGGGGGCTGGATGCAGTTCATTTTGAAAGAATAACTTTCTTGCTGAGGTGTTCATTTTACTTCCAGTTTAACCTTTTCCATACCAGTGTGGTGTGGTAGTTTGAGGCTATGCCTTTAAAATTTTTCACAGATCTCAAGCAGGAAGTGGTAGGATGTAAATAAATCACTGTTGGGTGTAAAGAGGAAAATAATGATTATTCTAAACAAGCCCATTGGAGAGATATCTCCCATAAGATTTGGTTCCCCCAAACAATTTCTCTCTCTTCTCGCTTCTTTACTTGGGGAGATACTAACTGGCTTCTGCTTGACCTTGGCTGCATTGTTTTGTCTGGTATTATCTTCTCTGTTTCTCTCTCGCTCTTCCCATCTGTACAGAGTGGTAAGGGGGAGGCAGGGAGAGAGAAGCTGTTGCAGCTTCCCTGGCCTTTTGACCAGCAGGGTCCTTGTCCTGTTTGCTAATTGTAAACCCCTGTAAATATTGTAAATCCTGTCTATTTTGTGCATATCCATTGCATTCCATTGTAGACTGTAGTTTTGCCTGTAAATACAACTTCTATTTGCTTCCACCTGAGCTGGTCTGGCAAAGTTAATGGTCGAGAGGGGAATTTTCAACCCACCACATGTGGTAATGCTTCTAGTTTTCCTTCACTTCAGGTCATGGTTTAGTGGGCATGTTGTGCTGGGTTGATGGTTGGACTTGATGATCTTAGAGGTCTTTTCCAACCTTAGTGATTTATAAGGGCCTGTGATGATAGACAAGGGGCAATGATTTTTAACTAGAGTAGGGTAGATTTAGATTGGACAATGGGAAGAAGTTCTTTACTATGAGGGTGTTGAGACACTGGAATGGGGTGCCCAGAGATGTGGATGCCTTATCCATGGAAGTGTTTAAGTCCAGGCTGGATGAGGCTTTGAGCAGCCTGGTCAGTGGGAGGTGTCCTTGTCCATGGCAGGGGAGTTTGGAACTAGATGGTCTTTAAAGTCTCTTCCAATCCCAGTCATTCTATGATTCTATGATGCTATGAAGTTATGATGCTATGATGCTATGAGGTTGTGATACTATGATGCTACGATGCTCTGGTTAGTGGGTTCTTGGCAGCCATTAACCCAACACAACCTGAGGGCAACTCCTGCAAACTGATCATAGAGAAATAAATAAAGGAGCCATCACGAAACACAAACTGTGAAACTGAAATTCAGGTCAGCATTTCTCAAGCTGTAGTGATTTCTGCCAAATTGAGAGCACCAGTGGTAGGTAAAAATATTTGAAGCGTACAACGTGACATGACTTCATCTGGGTATTGATAAACCAGAAGTAGAGATAAGAGGCAAAGTACCCAAACCTTCCTGAAGAATGTTGATCAAAGTTTTACAGCCTCCCTGACACTGTCATGAATTGGGTACAAGCAAAATGAGTCAGAAAATGTCACTGTAGGAAGTCCCTTCAGGAAGGAAAGGCTTAGAATTTTCGAAGCATTTTGGGTACTTTCATGTTTCACTGCTTTCTAAACAGGTTCTTGATGCTGTGTGAGTGTGCACAGAACTCTCTAGTCACAATGCAATGTGACTTATCAATGGCTAGAGTGGACTTTGGTATCTAGCAGTAATATAAGTCAGAAAGACTGAGAGGTCTGGGGCTGTTTAGTCTTGACAAGAGGAGGCTGAGAGGGGAGCTGATCAATGTCTATCGATATCTGAGGGGTGGGTGTCAGAATTGAAGATGATAGCCAGTAGTGCCCAGGGAAAGGACAAGGAATAATGGGTGTTAGCTGGAACCCAGAAGGTTTCACCTCCACATGAGGAGGCACTTCTTTACTGTGAGAGTGCTGGAGCCCTGGAGTCCAGAGAGGTTGTGGTGTCTCCTTCTGTTGAGATTCTCAAGATCTCCCTGGATGTGTTCCTGTGTGGCCTGCCTTAAGTGATCCTGCTTTGAGTTGTTGGACTAAATGATCTGTGGAGGTCTCTTCCAACCCCTAGCATTCTGTGATTCTGTGAAATAGGGTTGTTTTTTTTTTTGTTATTTTCATTTCTGCTAGGCTACACAAAACCTCTATAAAGTTATTATACATTTGCTGTGGAAAATGAAGTCGTCCATGAGACTCCAACCTGTTACAGCTGGAAATTGGAATAGCATTTTAGGAAGGCAATTAAAAAATTGGAGCTTAAACAAAGGAGCTGATTTTACAGACTGATTTGTTTTACAAAAGTGGAGGTTGGAGCTGCTCAGAACACTCTTGTGTTGAAATAAATCTGTTATGAAAAGGTATGGAACCATAGCATTGTTTTGGTGGGAAAAGGCCTCTAATGTCAGTGAGTCCAACCGACTACCTCATACCACCGTGGCCACTAATCCATGGCCCAGAGTGCCCTGTCTACCACCTTTTGAACACTTCAAGGGGTGGTGACTACACCACCTCCCTGAGCAGCCTGTTCCAATAGCTGACCACCCAAATGGTCAGCAGCTTTTCTCTAACACTGAGTAAGGAACTTTATTCTAACAGGAACAGAGCTATTCTGCATCTTGTATTCCTCTTCAAATTATAACTTTTGCCTCAAACCTTTCCTTCCTCCTGCTGCTTAGCTACCTCATAGTGGTTGGACAAGCAGTACAGTTCTGCTCACAGATGAGAGATGGACTAAGGAGCAGCTCTGCAGTGAGGTTAGGGAGGTAGAACAGAGCAGTGTATCATATGGGTGCCATTTACCAGGATCTAGGTACTGAGGGAGGTGTAGCTTTCTGTAGCTTTCTGAGCCTTCATCAAAAGCTTCTTTTCTTCCACGGTATGTTTCAGCAAACTCAGTGAGCAGAGGAGGAAAAATTCTCTTCCTATCTTATCTCTGACTTGGAACTTACTAGCAGCCTAGCTCTTGCACCACAAGAGAGAGATTTGGTTGCTCTTCCTTTAACAGCGCAATGTCCATCAGCTACAGCTACCCATCCTGATCAGCAGGACCAGGGAAGAGATTGTCCCCCTGTCCTCAGCACTGGTGAGGCCACAACTTGAGTCCTGGGTTCAGTTTTGTGCTCCTCACTAGAGGAAGAACTTTGATGTCCTGGGGTGTGTCTAGAGAAAGTGAAGCTGGTGAAGGGTCTAGAGAACAAGCCTGGTAAGGAGTGGCTGAGGGACCTGAGGTTGTTTAGTCTAGAGAAAAGGAGGCTGAGGGGAGGCATCAGAGGAGAGACATTGGAACAGGCTTCCCAGGGAGGTGGTGGAATCACCATCCCTAGAGGTGTTTTAGAAACCTGTACACATGGCCCTTTTGGAGATGGTTTAATGGTCATGGTGGTGTTGGTCAATGGTTGGCCTTGATGATCTTAGAGGTCTTTTCCAACCAAAACAATTCTATGATTCTATGACCTGTTTCATTCATTGGCTGCATGCAAGGTGCTGTGTTCCTTGAAAGGGCTGCACCTTCTCTGGAGACTTTCAAGACCCCTCTGGATGTGTTCCTGTAAGACCTGTGCTAGATTCTATGGTTCTGCTCTGGCAGGGGGTATGGACCTGATGACCTTTGGAAGTCCCTTCCAACCCCTAACATCCTGTGATCTGACGCTGGGGAGGGAGGGTGCCTGGTTCCTGCCTCTACTGGTGACTGCTGGAGCTCAGGTGGGAGCCCCAGCAGGTGGGAGGACAGCCCTCCCTGGAGACAAACCAACAAAGGGCTCTCTGTGCAGGCCTGGGGTGAGGAGCACAGAGATGGCTGGAGGCCAGCAGCATGGGCAAGCACTGTGCTGGTCCTCAGAGGAGCAGTGGGCAGACGGGCAGCCTAGCTTCTGCTGTGAGGGAAGGAGGCTGACTTCATCTAGGGACACAGAGGGAATGTCTGTAATTTATTGCATCCCAGGAAGCCACTAAACATTCCTGAGCTGAGAGAACACTGGGGGAAAGGATCCCCTCCCTGCAATGGCACAGTAGGCAAGCAGACGGGATGAGATTTGTGTTCCTTTCATTTTCTCCTTCCCAGCAGATTGACATTTTTACTGTTCAAAAAGTGACTACATTTCAGTATGCAGTTTCAGAGTTTAAAAATGCCCCCTTGGTGTGCTTGTTTTTGAGGAAAAGGTGTAGCCAGAATCACCTCAAAACTTTGACTGACACAAGATGACAAAGACAAATGATGTTAGGGTCACTACAGTGGTTTAATGAGGAGGGGACCCTGCTGCTCAGGGTCTCCTGAGGCTGACACTGCTTAGAATTTTTAGGAATACCTTATGAAAAAGAAAGACCCCTTCCCTTAGGTAGTTCTTGTTATTTTTTTTTTTTCCAAATTGTACTAAAAAAAGCCTGCCAATACCTTTTTACAGCATCTCTTTAAGCCATGGCAGGAGCAGCTGCATCACCAGACAGAGCAGGCTCAGGCTCTTCTTCAAAACAGAAAGTGATAAAGATTTCACAGGCTTTCACATTAATTTGTTCCAGGGCTTTCACAGTTGCTCCTGCTAGAAAGCTTTCTCTGTTTTCAGCCTGAGTTTGCAGTTTGTAGTTTGCAGCCCCTTGTCTTCTCCTCAGTGAACATGGAGAGCAGTATGTTACCTCTCTCTTCATAGCTGTTCTGCAGGTATTTGACACACCATTGTGTTCCCCCCAGCTGTTTCTTCTTGTTGAGTATGTGGCACTTCAGGCCATGGTTTAATGGCCATGGTGGTCTTAGGGTGCCAGTTGGACGTGATGATCTCAGAGGAGTTTTCCAACCAAAACAATTCTATGATTCTGTGATTTCTCTGGAGAAAACAACTCTGACTCCTCTGGAGGATGCAACTCCAATTCCTCCAATATTTCTGTATGTTTTAAGAAAACCTCTGAGCATTCTTGCTGCAATCCTCAGGGCTCTCTGGTCAATCCACAACCTTCTTTTAAACAGGCTCCATGAGGTGAATGTGTTGACTTCCACAGCAGCCTTGCCAGCAAGTGCACACGAAGCAGAATCAAAATCTGTGGTTTGTAGGCATTGCTTTTCTTTTAGCAGCTCTGTAACAGCATTTCCCTTTGCCACAATAGGAAGAGACCCTTAACTTATGTTCACAGAATGATTTCAGATAAATCTGATGCAGATTTATCTCCTTAAATAGATGCAGAGTAGATCTTACACACAATCCACTAGAAGATACTGTTCTCCAAGTCTGCTGCTTTATTACCATTTTCCTATCCTATATTTGTGCAGTTGATTATCCCCATGGAGGATAAGATCTTGGAAAACTCTTCAGTAAAGAAAAGAAATGTCCTTTTATCATCATCATCATCATCATCATCATTATTATTATTATTTTTTTTTCCCCAGACAGCACCACTCTTGGCAACCTCCTTCAATATATGGCTGAACTTTATTCCTGGTGGGAACTGGACCAGCACAGAACAAGCTCTATGAAGTGTGCAATTGCATATTGACCTCTACTTGCATTTCATTGTCTCTTTATGATTTTAATAATGGTGTGCTCTTAAGGATGAGTGGGAGTTGTTTGTCCCTTGCTCCCTCATAAATGCTGTTGCAATAACAGATTGCCAGGAATTTCTCCTCGTGTTGGAGAGCTAATTAGATTCGAACATTGCAGGGAAGCTACAAGTTCATTAGAGAATAGATCTGCAAATGCACAGTGGGGAGTATGGAAAGGCACCAGTTTGGAGCTGCTTCTCCGACACCATGACTGACAGCCTCAATAGGCACATCTGGTCAGTAACTCCGTGGCAGAGTCTGCAAATGCACGCTGCAAAATTGTCAGTGTGGTCTGTAGAGGATAAGAGCTCCTTAGATCTGACATTATATTTACCAGGCTCATGCTTTTCTAGCAGGAGAGGCCCTTCACCTTCTACTGTAAACAGAAAGAAATCAGAGGCTCTCTCATGCAGGGCTGCTGGCAAATCACCATGAACTTGTTTCAGCCAGAGCACACTTCAGCGTCATGGTCAGTGAAAGTCTCTGAGCTTCAAAGGTAAGGCCTGAGCTCAAAGAGAGACATTGCAGTGACCCAGGACTCCTGCTAGGTTTGGTTTCAGTTACTGGAAGGTTCTCAAAAAAATTCAAAGGCACATCAGCTCCCTTCAAACTGCAGCAAGGAGCAGTAGACCTCCTAGGCAAAGTGCAAAGTGTAGCACTAGCAGTCCAGCCAGAGCCTGCATCTTGATTTCAGGAGAGCAGATGTTATCTGCAAGCAATTAACATACTTGTCATCACCAGCAAAATAGATACAGAAGTCTTCAACTGGGGTTTTTGGGTTTGGTTTTTCTTTCTTTTTTTTTCTTTTTTTTTTTAAATCTACCCTAAAGAAAAGTGTTTGTGCACAAAGCAACATTTTCACATTAGTATTGAAATAACATTCAGTGAGGCAAGTGGCATGTGTCATTTTTTTCAGCTTCTTCCAGTTCTTCCTTCTTTCTTTCTTTCTTTCTTTCTTTCTTTCTTTCTTTCTTTCTTTCTTTCTTTCTTTCTTTCTTTCTTTCTTTCTTTCTTTCTTTCTTTCTTTCTTTCTTTCTTTCTTTCTTTCTTTCTTTCTTTCTTTCTTTCTTTCTTTCTTTCTTTCTTTCTTTCTTTTTCTTTCTTTCCTTTCTTTCTTTCTTTCTTCTTTCTTTCTTCTCGTTCTTTCTCTCTCTCATTCTTTCTCTTCTTTCTTTTTTCTTCTTTCTTCTTCTTTCTTTCTTTCTCTTTCTTTCTTTCTTTCTTTCTTTCTTCTTTCTTTCTTTCTTTCTTTCTCTTTCTTTCTTTCTTTTTCTTTCTTTCTTTCTTTCTTTTCTTTTCTTTCTTTCTTTCTTTCTTTCTCTTTTCTTTTCTTTCTTTCTTCTTTCTTTCTTTCTTTCTTTCTTTCTTTCTTCTTTCTTTCTTTCTTTTCTTTCTTTTCTCTTCTTTCTTTCTTTCTTTCTTCTTTCTTTCTTTCTTCTTTCTTTCTTTCTTTTCTTTCTTTTCTCTCTTTTCTTTCTTTTCTTTCTTTTCTTTCTTTCTCTTTCTTTCTTTCTTTCTTTCTTCTCTTTCTTTCTTTCTTTTCTTTCTTTCTTTCTTTCTTTCTTTCTTTCTTTCTTTCTTTCTTTCTTTCTTTCTTTCTTTCTTTCTTTCTTTCTTTCTTTCTTTCTTTCTTTTTCTTTCTTTCCTTTCTTTCTTTCTTTCTCTCTCTTTCTCTCGTTCTTTCTCTCTCTCATTCTTTCTCTCTTTCTTTTTTCTCTCTTTCTCTCTCTCTTTCTTTCTTTCTCTTTCTTTCTTTCACTTCTTTCTTTTTTCTTATTTCTTTCTTTCTCTTTCTTTCTTTTTCTTTCTTTCTTTCTTTCTTTCTTTCTTTCTTTCTTTCTTTCTTTATTTCTTTCTTTCTTTCTTTCTTCTTTCTTTCTTTCTTTTCTTTCTTTCTTTCTTTCTTTCTTTCTCTTTCTCTCTCTCTTTCTCTCTTTCTTTCTCTCTTTCTTTATTTCTTTCTTTCTTTCTTCTTTTTTCTCTTTCTTTCTTTCTTTCTTTCTTTCTTTCTTCTTTCTTTCTTTCTTTTCTTTCTTTCTTTCTTTCTTTCTTTCTTTCTTTCTTTCTTTCTTTCTTTCTTTCTTTCTTTCTTTCTTTCTTTCTTTCTTTCTTTCTTTCTTTCTTTCTTTCTTTCTTTCTTTCTTTCTTTCTTTCTTTCTTTCTTTCTTTCCTCCTCAAACAGCAGTGTTGTAACACTTCGAGCAGAGCTAGAGAAGACATTTCACAGAATCACAGAATAATTGAGGCTGGAACAGACCTTCTGAGATCATCAGGTCCAGCCTATAAGCTAACACCACCACACCAACCAGACTATGGCACTAAGTGCCATCCAATGTTTCCTTCCACACCTCCAGGGATGGTGACTTCGCCTCCTTCCTGGGCAGTCCATTCCAGGGTCTGATTGCCCTTTCCGTGAGGAATTGCTACCTAACATCCCACCAAAACCTCCCCTGGTGCAGCACTCTCTTGTCACAGGTTTCCTGGGAGAAGAGCCTGACCCCCACCTTACTACAACTTCCTTCACCAGCTTTGTTGTGTGTGCCTCGCCTCCCAGTACTCTAAACCTTCATTTGTGGGATATGTAAAATAAACCCAACCCTTATTAGGACGTTTTTCAGAAGTATTGATTTAGTTAAAGGTCTGGGAAATAAAACATCTGTCCCATTTTCAGTCATTTTCTAAACCCTTGCAGCAAAATGGGATGATTCCCTTCACACTGCTCCCTCTGACTAAGTTCATTTAAATTGCTGCTGTCTTAGAGAAGTGAAATGACTTTGTGGTTCAGGTGCTGGAGAAGGGGAAAGTAGTCTAAATTCTTGGAAATGCCACAGGATTCTCGTTTGATCTTGGTCAAGTCCTTTGATGCTGAGTTAGTTTATCTGTAGCAGAAGACTGCTAGTCGCTTTTCTCAAATCAGTAAGGTCTTCAGAGGGAAAAAAACCTGCCTGTTGGACAAGATGACCTTTGGGGTCCCTTCCAACCCAATACATTCTATGATTCTGTGATTTCTAATGTGCCAGAAGTATGACAGCTCCTGCCTGGGGCTTTTGTGTGTGACACAAATAATAGTTATTTATGCAGAGAGGCTGGAAACTTGAAGTCCCTCCATATCCCTTATGAAGGGTTATTTAACATCTCAGCTCCATGTGCTTCTGAATTAAGCAGAGTCAACCTCATTTACAGAAGGAACTTGCTTTTAGGAGGTCAGGAGCAGGCAGCAAGCTGTAGCATCAAGAGCTAGCAAAAGATACTGAACTCCAAACCAGGCTGGTCTGATTCCACTTTCTTTAATCTGTTCTTTCTAACTATCTCCTCCAAGCCCTGCTCTGCAGCAGCTTCTGTGTTGATTAGTGACAGGAGTTGAGTAGAAAGTGTCTACAGTGCCAGAAAGACTCGGGGGCACTGAATCTGGAATGAGCCAAACAGATTTCAAACCACCTAATGTAGTGACATCTTGAAGCAGCCTAGGGCACAGAAGTTTGCTCTAAACAGAGGTTTCTAGCCCACAGGTCCTTGAATATTTGTTGTGAGTAAATAATCCTCTGGCATGTGCTCTACTTAAAATTATGTTGGGCTTGCTCCATGTTATTATCCAGCATTATCTCTACAGTTTGCTTCTTCACCTTCCTCTGCCTCACCCTCCAAGCCTTCCTTGCTTGCATTGCAGCCTGTCAATGCAGCCAAGCCCATCTAAAATGAACTACATGAATGGGATGGGGAACACCTCAAAGAGCAAAGTTGTTGTAATTCAAACTGTGTGATGTATTACAGTCCGAAATGGTGGTGGAACACTGGAACAGGTTGCCCAGGAGGTAGTTGAGGCCCCATCCCTGGAGATATTCAAGGTGAGGCTTGACAAGGCACTGAGCACCGTGATCTAGTCGAGGATGCCCCTGCTTACTGCAGAGGGGGTTGGGCTGGATGACTTTTGGAGGTCCCTTCCATAGTCTTAGAGCCCTTTATAGGACACCAAATTCTATAGTCTCAAAGCCCTTCATAGGACACCAAAAGTGACAGCTCTTGTAGAATCCAATGAGAAGTTTATCTTGTGAAGCTTGGGGAAAAAAAGCCTTCCAGTGATGTTTTGAAGAGTCCTCTGAGCCAGGCTGCTTGGGCTTCTGAGTGTCCAAACTTAGACACTTATGGAAACAAAGTAATTCATAATTCTGTGCTTTTGGAAAATCTGAGGCAGAAGGCATTTTTTTTTTTCATGCTCTGCAGGAGCTGTGTTTTTCTCTTTGGTTTGTGCACAGTGGCTTTGCTCAGCTATTTGGTGCAATTGGAATAAACTGCAAGAATATCAGAGACTTCCAAATGCACTGTGCCTTAGGTAGAGGATGGCATTAGAACATGAAAGTCAAGGTGGTTGGCAAATGAAATCACAGTGGGATGTATGCCCTGGAGCCTAAGGAAAGAGGTTGCACTTGATATTTGCAGCTTGCCTGCTAGCCCCCACAAAATCCCAGCAAGCTGCATTTTTGAACAAATACTTTTATATGCCACATCCTCACCATTGCTCACTCTGTCAGAGACTGCAAAAAAAAAGATTCCCTTAGCTTGTTTAGACTGGTTTGCCCAGTGCTAAACAGCATCTGCCATTTAGTGTTCACAGCCCTCACAGCTCAAGCGATAGAAAGCTTTGACAAAAAGTAGTATTTCGTGTCCATTTGATTTGTTTTATTTATTTTCCTCCATGCTGAGGAAGGGAAAATTGCAGAGGAAAGAATTTAAGGAAATTAAATTTTCATTACCCCAAACTGGGCAGAGTAAACCACTAGGATTTTGTCTGAAAAAAAAAAAAAGAAAAAAGAACAAAAAAAAAAGACCTGATATTAAAAATTCTCTTCACATTCCTTTGGGAAGGGTGCTACAACATTTATTAAGGTGGAAGATCCCTTTGTACAAGAGCTGCTATCCAGTACCAGGTCCCCCTCCCCTTCAGAGCTGCGTGGGCTGCCTCCTCTCTTACACATACTCAGCTAATACCCCTGTGGCAATCACAGTGGTTACTTACACAGAAAATTAATACTAGGAAAGTGTTTATGCATTTGTGCTGTACTTGAGGGTGATAAATGTTTTTCTCTGGCTGAAAAGAAAAAAATAAAAGCAAAACACTTGCATTTTCTGCTTTTGTTCTTCGTCTCCTCCCATCTGTTTTGTTTCTCCTAGCTGGAAATGAGAATAACAGCTGACTCTCTGTGGATTGCCCATGGTCTTTGGAGAGTTTGAAGGCCTCTGTAATATCTTTGAAGCTCCTTTTTACAAGTAATTCTGTCCCAGTTCCTGTGAAAAGCTGGATAATTCTTTCATCAGATCATAATTGTGGCAGTGAAAGGACTAGACCTACTTTCTGTTTTGTCAATGGTGATTGTTTCGTGACCATGCAGCCCACTGGGCATCCAGCACCTTATGTTTCCAGCCACAGAGAACAAAAGCATTTGTCTAAAATGCAAACTCAATGTAAGGATGATAAAATTATTTCCTGCCCCCAAAGTAGCAGACTCAGTATATCTTTCCAGATGGTTGTAAGAACATTAAGGGAAGGGTTCAAGAAGTGTGTCAACCTGGCACTTTGAGATACAGTTTAATGGTCATGGTGGTGCTGGGGTGGCTGTTGGACCTGATGGTCTCTTCCAACCAAAGCAGTTCTATGATTCTGCAATAAACATTGCCTGAGAAGCTCCTGACCATGGATTCTCTGTTGTCTGAGACCTCAAGAGGTTTCCTTCTTTATAAATTAGGTTGGCTGTGGGGACCAGCTGTCACACAGATCTCTCCCATTCCCTTATCCCTGGAGCTAATAAGGGCAGGAAGAAGTGTCATCTCAGCTGGCTATTTGTTCAGAAGGAACCAGAGGTTTGGGCTAAGATCTAAAAAGTAAGATAGAAGGCACTGAAAACACAGTAGAATGCATTAAGAACCTAAAGCACTCACAAGCACTGCTCGACTTCTAAGCTTGAGATCTGCTGGATGCGGAAAGACAAGGGATGTGTTTTGTCATTCACAGCACTAGCTTAAAACTTCAACCCTCTTATTAGCATGACTTTTGGAAGGGTTCTCCCATGTGGTAATCAACCATCCTCTCTTTCCTGCCCATGGCCCTCTCTCTTTTTTCCCCTCCAGTGATGACGGCGACTGTGTTATTGCACAGCAGCCATGGGGCCTCCTGATCTGGCTTCAAAACCACAAAAGCCCAAATGGTAAAGACATTTCGAGGCTCGAGCTGACCCTTTCTTTTGGTATTTTTTTTTTTTTTTCCCTTCTCCTTCACTTCCCATGTCTGATCAGGATTGGAAAAGGAAGTGTTGAAAGACTATACTTATGTATTATTCATTGAGCACTGACACAGTGCTCAGAGTTTAACCACCCAGTGAAATACCACAAAAAAAGGCCATGTTACGGTATTCCAAGCCCAACCAGAAAGAGACATTACTGGAAGTTTCACAAGAATACCCTGTTTTTGCAAGACTTCCAGGCTAGTTCTGGAGATCAAAGATGGTCAGGCAGTCTGGATGAAACCCAAATGAACGTTCAAATATGGGGTCCTTAGCCAAACCAAAGTGAACCTCTGAATTGCAAGGTTTGTTCTTTCTCCTGTCCTTTGCTATTGTTAATACTCAGGTTAAGCCCTGCCTGGCTCAGCATGGAGCACAAATTATTTTTTGGTGCTCTGTGTATGCTTTTTTCCCCTGGTTTGCTAACAGCCTTTCAGATATTGGTTTTAAAGAATCACAGAATCAGCCAGGTTGGAAGAGACCTCCAAGATCATCAAGTCCAACTGATCACCCAACCCTATCTAATCGACTAAAGCATGGCACTAAGTGCACCATCCAGTCTCTTCTTAAACACCTCCAAGGACTTGATGTGAAATCTGACCCTATCTAATCGACTAAAGCATGGCACTAAGTGCACCATCCAGTCTCTTCTTAAACACCTCCAAGGACTTGGTGTGAAATCTGGTGAGCCACAGTTGTGCATGGAGCTGACTCACATCCAAGTGAATGGGAGCTGGTCCTGCAGCAGTTATTAGGAAGAATGATTGCACTGTTCTGTTGCAGGAAAGAGTGTTAACACACCTGAGCAAGGCTCATTGCATTGTGCCTCACGTGTTAGAGTGTGCTGCTGCACACCAGTGAAGTGCCTTTGTGTTTTGGGGTCTTTTTAAACTAAGAGAGTTATCATCATGTACATCAATTTGAGGCCTCTTGCTACAGGAAGGATTTTGAGGTGCTGGAGTGGGTCCAAAGAAGAGCAATGAAGTCAATGAAGGGTCTGCAGGACAGGGCTGGTGAAGAGCAGCTGAGGGAACTGAAGTTGTTTAGTCTGGAGAAGAGGAGACTGAGAGGAGACCTCATTGCTCCCTACAGCTCCCTGAAAGGAGGTTGGTGTGAGAAGAGGGTTGGTCTCCTCTCCCTAGTAACAAGTAATAAAACCAGATGAAGTTGTACCAGGGGAGGTTTAGATTGGATATTAGGTAAACTTTCTTCCCTTAAAGGATTGTCAAACCCTGGAGTAGGTTGCCCAGGGAGGTGGTGGAATCCCCATCCCTGGAAGGATTTCAAAACCATGTAGATGTGGTACTGAGGACATGGTTTAGTGGTGACCTGGCAGTGCTGAGCTAACAGTTGGACTTGATGACCTTAAGGGTCTCTCCCATCATAAACAATTTTGTGAATCTCTATCCAACACATGGATTCTGAGATTCTATATTGCAGTTCTCATTTTGTGCTCAGGCTTGTCTGATCAGCCATACCAATAACTAAGTGTAAAGTAAATCAATGTAACAGTCATTTTGGAACAGAGAAATTCTTCCTCATGAAATGCCACACTGACCTTCACATTTCCAGCCTTTTTGCATTTCTCTCCTTGACTGGTTGTTTCAGGGTAGGATTTTCCATGTTGCTTCTCTTGTGGACCAACATCATCCGTGATCCTTTAGTGCTTTCATCCATGTCAGAGAATCACAGAATCACCATGACTGGAAAAGATCTTTGAGATCATCAAGTCCAGCCACTGTCTAACTCTACCACTGCTACACCATATCCTTGAGCAGCAATTGCCAGCTGCTGTTTTGAATCTCAGTAGCTCAATACAAGAGAGAGAATAAAGAAGTTGCAAGAAGATATTGGTCAACCACCACATGCAAGGGCTTTTCCAAACCCAGTGTCTTGATCATGTAAGAGCTGCCCCTCTGCAGAGTAGGCACCAAGGAACAGGGACATTTATCCATCCATTAGGCACTGGTGAGGCACTGCTTCCTGGCCTGCATCAGGACTAGTGTGGCCAGCAGGAGCAGGGAAGTCATTCTGCCCCTGTACTCAGCACTGGTTAGACCACACCTTGAGGACTGTGTCCAGTTCTGGGCTCCTCAATTTAAGAAGGACATTGAGATACTTGAAAGTGTCCAGAGAAGGGCAACGAGGCTGGGGAGAGGTCTGGAGTGCAGCCCTGTGAGGAGAGGCTGAGGGAGCTGGGGGTGTTTAACCTGGACAAGGGGAGGCTCAGGGGAGACCTCATTGCTCTCTACAACTACCTGAAAGGGGGTTATAGGCAGGTGGGGTTGGTCTTTTCTCCCAGGCAACCAGCACCAGAACAAGAGGACACAGTCTCAAGCTGTGCCAGGGGAGGTTGAGGTTCGAGGCGAGGAGAAAGTTCTTCACAGAAAGAGTAATTGGCCATGGGATGTGCTGCCCAGGGAGGTGGTGGAGTCACTGTCCCTGAAGGTGTTCAAAAAAAGCTTGGATGTGGCACTTGGAGTCATGGTTTATTGTCAGGAGGTATTAGGTATTAGGTAATAGGTTGGACTTGATGATCTCTGAGGTCTTTTCCAACCTGGTTGATTCTCTGATTCTGTGATTCATCCTCACCACCAACAGAAGACCCACGTCCAAATCCTTCTCCAGCAATGCATATGAACATTGCACATGGGAACATTCAAACCACCACTTGTTGCTCATGTTAAGCAGGTCAGTTTTGGCCAGATGAACAGGGAGAAGCAACAGGAGCTTGGTTTATGTCCCTCAGCTCTTCCTGAAGTCTCATCTGCAGCTTTTCCTCTGTTTCTTTTCTGCCCAGAAATAAACTTTGATTCACAGAATCAAAGTCCCTCCCTGTCCTCCTTTCAGGGCTACCATCACATGCCTTGAAACAACAAAATCATAGTTAACAGCTTCTAAAACTTGTTACCTGCGTATGTATTGGTGCAGCTGGGTCACACAGAGAGTAAGATACATGACAGGATGCTGTTCTGGTGCTGGCTTTGTGTCAGTTTGCTTTCTGGCTTGGAACAAGCCTACTGGTTTTGCATGGCACAATTCCTCTGTCTCTGAAGGGTGGGGAAACACACTTCCCAGGTCACAAGATTTTGGAGCAGATATACTGCAAAGAGCTCCAAGAGATCTGCAGATCGTTATTTGGCTTTCCTGTATGAGAAGCTACAAAATGAGCAACCTGGTCTAGTGGAAGATGGCCTTGCTCATGGCAGAGGGGTTGGAACTAGATGATCTTTAAGGTCCCTTTCAACCCAAACCATTCTATGATTCTGTGATTTTATGATTCTATGATTAAAATAGTTCTAGTTAGTTTGGTGTGGCAGCAACAAGTATTTAAGCTTCCAGAAAAAGATCCATGTCACTTAGAAAAATCATAAAATGATGGAATTGTTTCAGCTGGGAAAGACCTCTAAGGTCATCAAGTCCAACCATTGGCCTAACATCACTAAGGCCATTAAACCATGGAAGGAGAGTTTTAAATTCTTCCACTCTCTGCTTTATAATATTCATGGAAGTCAAAGACTTCCAAATGCTTGGACCGTGCTGTTAATACTGCACTGGATATCTACAGCTTTACAGAATCACAGAGTCACAGAAGCATTCAGGTTGTAAAAGACCCTCAGGATCACCAAGTCCAACCCAGAACCCTGCTCTACAAGTTTCACCCCGAAACCATATCCCCAAGCACCACATCCAAACCATCCAGGGTTAGTGACTCAACCACCTCCCTGGGCAGCTCATTCCAATGCTTGACCATGCTTTCCATGAAAAAATGTTCCTACTGTCCAGTCTAAACTTACCCAGTGGCATCTTGAGTGTGTTCCTTCTTGTTCTACCACTAATTACCTATGAGAAGAGACCAGCACCAACCTCTCCACAACCTCCTTTCAGGTAGTTGTAGACAGCAATGAGGTTTCCCCTCAGCCTCCTCTGTTTCAAACCAACCATCTCCAGCTCCTTCAGCCACTCTTCATCAGATTTATTCTCCAGACCCTTCACAGCTTCCTTGCCCTCCTCTTTAGGTCCAGCTTTGATAAAAATGAAGACAAAATGTGGACCTAGCTGCACATCTATGCCTTATACTACTCAGGCAAATAAATCTTGCTCTTTCATAAAGTCAATATTTAGTGGTCAAATTTCCCTTGTTTCCCCACTACTAGTGGATGGAGTCATATGGTTCAGTTGTAAACTCACCAGCTGGAAGCAATGAGATGAACTGTCCACAGCAACATGAAAGATAGAGATGCCTGGTCAAAGCCAGCCCAGCTGTGGAGATCCAAGGAGAAGGAGAGAAGGGAATTTTATGGAGACACACAGCCGGTCTCTCATGATACTGTAGGAGCTGGGAGATGGCAGTGGGGGGAGGTTAATCTTTACATTTGACTATTAAATTAGGGAGGGCAAAGCCTACACAATACCAATGGTATTAGTCATGTCTGGAGGGGCATCCAATACCAGATGTCACTTTTCTGATCTTTCATGCTCGGCTCTTAAAGCTTTTGGCACGTCAGGGTTCGCATCTGAAGACAATTTAAGTTATAACAATGCAATCAGCATGTCTAACTATTTTTGCCTTTCTCTCTGCTATTTTGGGAGCTAGGCTATGGCAAGCCTCTGCTGGTTAACCTAAAAGCCTCCCTTGTCCCCTATCTCCAGCCTCATGAGGTAATGCTGGGGGATGCCAGCGGCTGGTGTTAAGGAACTGTTGTTTGACAAGCGCTACTGGTTTTACACTGCACTGCTTGTTTATAGGCTGCACAATTAGTCATCTGTGAGCATAGCATGGGAAGAAAAAAAAAGTCCTGTTGGCAGTAAAATAGCAGATTTTCTTGGTAGGATCCATTCGATTTCAGTGAACATCTCAGTGTTCGAATGGGAGCGCAGTGCTGCACAATGTAACAGGAAAGGTTTGTTAATTTGTTTAACGAGCACACGAAAGCTGACTGCAGGCAAGAGGAAATGTATGAAGGGAATTGTGTGTGGAGGAGGACAGCCTGCTCCTCTGACTTGTTGTAAGATAAAGTCATCCCCCTTTATGCAGATTATTCATGTTTATTTATGACATTCTTTGAAAGGAAAGACACTCAAATGCCTCGGGGCTATGGCCCAAAGTAAATAACTTGTCATAATATACCTTGCAAATGATAATGTAAAGCACAGGAAACCCAGGGAGGAGATGCACATACATTCCAAAGCTGGGAAGTTATTGAATGTTTAGGCTTAAGGAGCAGATAGTTTTGATTCGGGCTGTTTCCCTTGTTTCTGTGTGCTGGATGAATTACTCTGCACGAGCGATATCCATTGTCCTATGTTTATTCCTTTCTGCTTTTGTTCACCAATCACTGTGATGTCTGCTCCTTTCCCAAAGATGTTCTGTATAACAAATATGTTGAGTCTGACAAGGAATGGATGGTAATGCAGCATCAATGCCCTCTGGGGTTAGGCACTGCTCTGCTTAGTTTTGTGTCTCTGTAAGCTCACGATCCAAGCGTCTGTACGGATGAAATCTTGACTCAAGTTCAATGCAGAGAACTTTCCACTGGGGGAGCTGGTAGCCTGGGTTTGAACAGTAACACCAGGAGCTGCATCTGTGCAGTTCTTGTTGCGTTCAGGCTTGTTGCTTTCTATTCAGTGTTTGGCTCCAAAAAGGGCTTAATAAGGGGGAGCGTATGAGGTGAATTAATTCAGTGAGGTTTTTACGTGAATAAAGAAATGCTTAGGGTAGAGACAAGATTCCTTAGCTGCTTCTGGGAATCTTAGAGCCTGTTTACTGTGCTTTCACATAGAATCATAGAATTGTTTCAGCTGGAAAAGACCTCTAAGATCATGAAACCCAACCCATCAACCCAACACCACCATGCCCACTAAACCATGTCTCAAAGTTCCGTGGCACAGTTTTCTTGAACACCTCCAGAGATGGTGACTCCACCACATCCCTGGGCAGCCTGTTCCAAAGCCTGACCACTCTTGCAGCAAAGAAATTTTTCCCAATATCCAACCCAAACCTCTCCTGGCACAATTTCAGGCCATTTGATTTGATTAAAATCAGGACTCCTCAGCCAGCTGTAGGTAAATCAGTTGTAGCCAATGTGGCTATCGCAGTGCAAGCAGACTGAACAGTGCCAGAACACTGGCATGTGGATTTCTTCTGCTCTTCATTTGTTATCCTGTGTTTTAGCCCAGTTTTGGCCTGTTCCAAAACCCACTCTTCCAAACAATTCCCAGACACAGCTCAGGAATCAGCAGGAACAAGCCAGAGACTGCTACCAATAGGAAGTCTGGATGCTAAGCATTTTGCTGTAACAGCTGGAAGGAAAAGTCCCTAGCCTGTTTTAGTTATTAGGGAGAAAGAGTTCTTCAGCAGAGCATAGAGCACATAATGTCTGTTAGAGTTGGGTGTTGGGTTTTGGGTTCTTTTTTTTTTTTTTTTCCCTTTGGAGAGTTTTCAACTAGCTGTTGCTAGAAAGGTTTCTCTTCTGGGCCACAACTTTCCGCATTACTCTCTTTAATGTATTTTCAAATATATTTAGAGCTGTGCCATTATCCTTTGTTATCCCTTCAAAACCAAATCAACCAAGTATTTAGTTGTGCTTGTACATTGTGTTTTGATTATTAGTTTCACACAGAATGTGTTCTTTATTTTTCTTGCAGAAGGCTAGTGGGCCTTCAGGACTAAGTTGACCCATTTTAGCATTAGACTCCTCTAAAAGGGCAATTCAGCCAATCTAACCTCTGAATTAGACCTTGGATGTGCTCTTCTCTGTCTGCTAGGGGGAACCTCAGCTTCAGGTTTAGGTGCTGACATTATCCATGCTGGCATCTGAATTTAGTTTTGCTGTTGCTGCCTTTCACCAAAGCGGTTAGCACAAAGAATCTTGAATTTGCTGGAATTTTGGGTCATTTCTGTTCTACAGGTTGTTAATAATATTTTTTTTCCTGAGATATTTAACTGAATCTTCCTTGTTTTCTGAGATATTGAGATTTCTGAATGTTTATTATATGCTTTCTTTTCTTTTTCATGTCAACTACTTACTATTGGAGCTGGACCTTGTTATTCAGGCTGGCCATTGTATAAAGTGTTTAAAGGAGAGACAAGCCTGACTCTGTTCATTTTCTATTCATGGATCTCATCCAAGCCTCAATTCTGCCACTCTGCTCTTGTGAGACATCACCTGGAGGATTGTGTCCAGCTCTGGAGCCCCCAACATTTGAAGGATATAGACCTGCTGTTTCAGGTCCAGAGGAGGGCTACAAAAAATGGGCTGGAGCATCTGTCCTATGTATAGAGGCTGGGAGAGTTGGTGTTGTTCAGCCTGGAGAAGAGAAGGCTCTGGGGAGACCTTACAACAGCCTTCTGGTACCTGAAGGGGCTACAGGAGAGCTGGGGAAGGACTTTTGAGAAGGGCTTGTAGTGACAGGACAAGGACATGGGGTTTTAAAACAGAGCAGGGTAGATTTAGATTGGACATTAGGAAGAAGTTCTTCACTATGAAAGTAGTGAGTTGTGGACATCTCATCCCTGGAAGTGTTTGGGACCAGTGTCTGAGCAACCTGGGCTAGTGGGAGGTGTCCCTGCCCATGGCAGGGGGTTTGGAACTGAATGATCTTCATGATCCCTTCCTACTCAATCCATTCTATGATTCTGACTGAGCTGTTACCCAAGGATTGTGATCCCTTGTGTAAAATAGCATCAGAATGAAGATGTACCTTGGGTTCTTCTTTTCTTGAGCATCGCCAGTAATGACATAAGAAATGAAGCCAGAGAGTTCTTGAGCACAGCAGAATGGTACATTTTAGAAGGAAACAACAGTGGCTCACAAAATCCCTTGCAATACAATCATACCAGGAAAACAATGACACAGCTGGGTTGGGTCTGACCTTCTGCAAACCCCAAAGGAGTCTGCATCTGGCATTTTGACTCAGATCTCTTTCTGAATGTAGCAAAACAGGAGGCCATAGCAGTAAGAAAATATTACAAGATTGCCCTGAAATGATTCAAACATGCCTCCACCTTTTTTAATTTTTTATTTTGTTTTATTTTAACAATTTATTTAATTAACTTAATTTAATTTAATTTAATTTTTATTTTATTGTTTTATTTTTAATTTAATTTAATGTTTATTTTATTATTTTATTTTAACTTAAATTTATTTATTATTTTATTTTATTTAATTAATTTTAATTTAATTTTATTTTATATATTTTAATTTATTTTAATTTAATTTTAGTTTAATTCAATTCAGTTTAATTTTATTTATTTTATTTTATGTTATGTTATTTTTTATTTTTTTAATTTTATTTAATTCTATTTTATTTTATTTTGTTTTAGTTTTACTTTATTTTATTTTATTTTATTTTAATATTTTATTTTAATAATTTATTTTATTAATTTAATTTTAATTTTAATTTTAATTTAATTTATTTTTTTATTTTATTTTAATTTAATGTTCATTTTATTTTATCATTTTATCGTAACTTAAATTTATTTATTATTTTATTTTATTTATGTAGTTTTAATTTAGTTTTATTTTATTTATTTTAATTTATTTTAATTTAATTTTAAATTTAATTCAATTCAGTTTAATTTTATTTATTTATTTTATTTTATTTTATTTTATTTTATTTTATTTTATTTTGTTTTATTTTATTTTATTTTCTGTTATTTTATTTTATTTTATTTTATTTTATTTTATTTTATTTTATTTTATTTTATTTTATTTTATTTTGTTTTATTTTATTTTATTTTGTTTTATTTTATTTTGTTTTGTTTTATTTTATTTTATTTTATTTCGTATTTTGTTTTATTTTATTGTATTTAAATCTTAATGAATTTACCTCCCACAGTCCTGAGAATTAGAAGCCAGGAGAGATTTCTTCTAGGGTACAGTGCAGTTTTCTCCCCCTGTTCCCTAAAGAGGCAGGATTATGTAACCTAATAAATTGGTCTCATTACAGAGCCACTGACAGACAGACATAGAGGTTGCTGGCAGTGGGCATGAGTGCTGAAGGTGAGTGTGCTGAGGGGGTGCTGGGATTGAGCAGTGGATGAAGCACTCAGACACTATCTTGGCCGAAGGAAGTCATGCCTGTTGCATAAAGCAGGAGGAGATAAGGATGTCAGCAGCACAGAGGGTGACATCCATCAATCAACTTCTTCATTAGAGCAAGAATGAGCACTGTGGGTCCCTGGGAGGAAGAAGGAACTAGTGATCCCTCAGCTCACAGGTGGCAATTCTGAAAAAGGCTAACCTTTCACATTTCCAGGGGCAGGCAGGATGAAGAATGTGTTTTTAATGAATTACCCATAACCACACACACAGAGACCTACACAATATCCTACTTTCATGTAACTCTCCCCTTCAGGATAAAATAATTCCATTGAAAAGTCTCTCTTATTTATTTTCCAAAAGCAGGAAAGTCTGTCTTACCAGGGTATACACACAGATGTGTATCATCTGTATCAGGAAGCACATTTTCAGGTCTCTGATCAAGTAAATAATTCTTTGTAATGAAAGGCAGAGAATTAGTTCCTACATTTCTGTTTCATTCCAAAGGACAGAGGAAAAATGGTAGAAGGAAGAAATATGCCAGAAGGTAACTTGACTAAATGAACACTCATAGCATTTTTACTCATCTGAACTAGGAATTAGATAATTAATTAAATCTCAAACTGTGAATTAGAAGGTTAATCAAATCTCAGGCCTCAGGGACTGAAGCAAGAAAGAGTCTGTTCCTTTTTGCTCATACAAATACATTCCACAGTGCATGGAAGAAGATTTTGTGTCCCCCTCAGAAATGGCACTAACCACTAGAAGTAGAATAGAGTTTGCATTTTCAACTGCAAGGAAGAACACAAAACCCTTGGGGGGCGAAAAAAAATTAATCATCTTTAGGCTCTCCAAAGATAGCCAACAGAATGCAACTGATGGAGGAGGCCTCTGGCAGGCTTTTAATCATTCCTATCATGTTGCAAGAGGAAGAACAGGTCTGAGATCAGGACCCTGCCTGCTGTCAGGTAGCCTGCTTACCTAACAGCCATTTAAGTCTAACCAACCTGGCAGGCTGAGAAATGTAGGTTCAGCACAGAGCAACTGCAAATAAACGCTTCCAGAGGATGAGGAGGGCATGGAAACCCTGAATAGACCTTTCTCCCCACAAATCACACAACAAAGCCAGTAGGGTGGCTTAGAACCTGACTAGTTCCTAAATTTGGAGATAGGTCCGAATCTCCACCTGTTTCTCTTCCTTGATCATGCAGGGAGCCTTTAGGAAACAAAACAAAACAAAACAAAACAAAACAAAACAAAACAAAACAAAACAAAAAACAAAATGAAACAAAACAATACAAAGCAACACAAAACCACATCAACCAAACCAAAACCACATCAACCAAACCAAACCAAAACCACATCAACCAAACCAAACCAAACCAAAACAAAACAAACCCCCCCACAGAGATAAAGACAACCTCAGGTGAGGAAAAAATTATTCTATTTGATGATGGCTGAGCACTAGAACAGGCTGCCCAGAGAGGTTGTGGAATCTCCACCTCTGGAGGCATTCTAAACCCAGCTGGATGTGTACCTGTGTGATTTACTGTGGGTGATCCTGCTCTAGCAGGGGACTAGATGATCTTCTGAGGTCCCTTCCAACCTTCACCATTCTGTGAACTGGTCTATACAGGTCACAGCATCCTACACAAAGATCTGGAGTTAGGACTTAACTGCTAAGGTGATGCTGAGCTGACTTTATAGGACTGCTCCTCTGCAATGCTCCAGGGTTTACAAGAAGATCAAGTCTACACTCGTTTCTCTCACTGAACATTCACTGATCTTAACTTTCTCCTTCACAGGGAAATTGGGATTTGGCCCTGCCTGCAGATGGACTCCCTAAGGTCCCAAAACTGCCAGAAAAAGGGGGAAAAAAGTTTGTAGGATGAGGAGGATTTCTTTTCCCTCACTTCTCGAATGATAGCCGTGTTTTGGCAGTGGTAAGGAAGTCAATGAGGAAAAATGTTTCTGAGAGCAAGGCCTCTAACAGGGAGCACAGTTTCTTGTGTATCATTATTATCTCAGTGTTCACCTCAGAGTGTGTGGATTAGATTAGGTTCACCTTTCTTCCTCCAAAAAGCATCAGCAATCAATCAGGTTGGAACTGAGAAAGAGCTAACAGAGCCTTTATTTTTGTAGGTCATTAAAGATGACCCAAGGGACCAATTTTCTGTACTTTTGCTCTGTTTCCTTCTGATTCCAGTCATTAAGAATGGGAAACACACAGTCCTGTGGGGAGACAATGAACCAAATTCTCCTCTGGCCTCCTGTCGATGGGTTCTGTTCAAGTCGAACTGGAAAAAATGAGAGGAAGGTTTGTATGACTTTCTCTTGGCAGCTTTGACTCCAGCACACACGAAGCTAAATTCCTTCCTCAGTGAAAGGTGCCTCAAATGAAACCTGAAGTGACTGAATTAAATTGCATTATAACCCTGCAAAGATCAGGAGGTCAAACTCAAGCCTGGTGCGAGCAGTGGTAATGAAGCTGCCCACACACAGGGTCTGTCCTTTGTCTCAGGGCTCTATCTAAACTCCAGTGTGTCATTAATGTCTGGGATATGATTTTATACCAGTGATGCTGAACTACAGTTAGAGCCACTGACTGAACTCAAGTACCAGGCAATGACCTGCCCATTCCCCTGCAAAAGTGTGCATAGGAAATGTTGTGTCACTGCTGATGAAGTGGAAGTTTTGTGTGACTGAAGCAGGCAATTGTTTTAGATTGGTGCTTCTCATGGGTAAAGGAGCAGTAGGAGAAAATCAGGATGATCATAGAATCATTTCAGTTGGAAGAGACCTCTAAGATCTTCGAGTCCAACCTTCAGCCTAAGACCACCATGGCCATTAAACCACAGCCTGAAGTGCCCTGTCCACATGTTTCTTGAACTCCTCCAAGGAGGGTGACTCAACCATCTCCCTGGGCAGCCTGTTCCAATGCAGCAGAGGGCTGGAGCACTTCTCTTATGAAGATAGGCTGAAAGAACTGGGGCTGTTCAGCCTGGAGAAAAGAAGGCTCTGGGGAGACCTTATAGCAGCATTTCAATGTCTGAAGGGTACCTGCAGGAAATCTGGGGAGGCACTGTTTAGAAGGACCTATGATAGGGTGAGGGTCAATGGATTTTAACTGGAGCAGGGGAGATTTAGGTTGGACATAATGAGGAAGTTCTTTACTATGAGAGTAGTGAAACACTGGAACACTTTGCCCAGGGATGTGGTTGAGGCCCCATTCCTGGAGACATTCAAGGTCAGGCTTGATGTGGCCCTGGGCAGCCTGATCTAGTTGGATATGTCCCTACTTGCTGCAGGGCAGCTGGACAAGAATGACCTTCAAGGGCCCCCTCCCAGCCAGTACATTCTGATTCTAGGAGTGCAAAATACTAGCTGCCCTTCATCTAAAAAATATTCTTGGTAATAGCACTGCCCTTTAATTATTCTGCACCAATAGCTTCTCACAGGCTTCTAACATCCAACAAAAGGTTCTGACATTGAAAATATTGCAGGTGACAACATGAAGCAGCCATGCAGAAACTCCTACTGCTTTGCTAACCCCAGTTATGTAGTTCCTGATGCTCTCAGACACTCATCTGGTTTCCTATTTTTACCTATCATGATTTGATGTCAACATCTCTAAAGCCAGTGCATAAATCCAACAGGCTCTGATTCTGTTACCTAAATCCTGGCTAACATGTTTTAGAAGGAGTTGTGTGAGTTGACCTAGTTGTGAAGTGTGATATATGATCTCTTCCCCTCCCTTCTCTTTTGTTTTTTTATTTATTCAAAGAAATACAGTCAGAGCTCATCTGTGCAACTTGCCAGGCATCCTACAAAATGAAACAGTGATGACATGCCAAGGAATCTGAAAACACTATCAGCTGTCTCATTCTGAGATAGAAATCAGACTGAAATTGATCCTGAGAGGAGATAAAACCTCTGGGAAGGAAAAAAAAATAAAAAGGGGGGGGAGTATGGGGAGGTGTGTCTTCCTGATCAAAGTGAGTTCATGCTTCACAGATAAGATGAAAATATGACTGTTTCAAGTTTGCAACTTTAAGAAGTATAATGGTGCCTTCAGCAGGAGCTGTTGGAGGAACAGCACAACCTTTCCAAGCCCTTGGTGTTGCCCATCAGATTCCTGGCACTCCCTGGCCTGCTCTGAGTCTCCTGGGAAGTGACAAATTTGCCCACTTCCTTGTTTATCAAGAGATCAAAACTTTCCCCTGAGTGACTGTCATCCATTCTTTCAAACCCAATCCCCTAGTGTTAATTAGTTAGGTAATCACATCCAGCACCTTTGGGGATGGAGCAGAACAGGGATTGACTTGGTAGGTGAGGAAAGATCAAAGCAATGCTCTAACAAATTATTATGGTAATTAGTATTAGTCTTGTAGTTTATCTCCAGGGGGGCTTTTAATAGAAGCAGTGAGAGCTTGGGAAAACCTGCATGCAGGGTAAGCATGCACTTGAGGGAACAAAGCTTGCCAAGCTCACAGGGCAGGGGGATTGGAGATGAGTGGCACAAGGGGAAATTAAAAGGCATATCAAGCAGTGAAAGGGAGAAGTGACCTGAGTAGCTACACCACTTTTGAGCTGCAAGAGACATGCTGCATCTCTGGGTTCCCCTTCAGCCCTGCAAATAGCTCTAAATAATGCTTAGGTTTGTTGAGCCTTAGCCAAAAGGGCAGCTGTTGCTGGTGATTACATCCACCACAGGAGCACAAATGTCAAAGACAGGCAGTAGGTAAATGCACCTCCTGCATGGCTGTTATCTCCCCTACATCTGCTGGCACTTGCTGCAATCCAGTTTTAAGTGATTCAAGCCATGGATTACAACTTCTCCCTTGAGAGGCTGTTATGCTGCCAAGTGAGGAGGAAGAATTTCTCCTGGAGCTGCCCAGCATATGGGAAGGAGCATTCTTCTTTGGGGAGGTGCAGCATGCCCCCTCCTACTTCTGCAGCCAGGGGACATGGAGCATGGAGGTGTTGGCATCTGGGATCCCTGTGAGTGTCTTTCCCTAGAAACATTCCCAAAAAAAAGCCCACATGTGGTCACCAGTGTAGGGAGGATGCAGAGACAGGGTAGAAACAGACTCTGCATGGCCTCCAGCCAACCTTATGACAGTTTGCCCCATAGTGAAGGGAGCCTCTGCCTGATCCCTTTCTTTGTACCCAACCTCCCTAGCCTGATTCCTTCCCTGTTAAGACAGAATCACAGAATTAACCAGGTTGGAAAAGACCTCTGAGATCATCAAGTCCAACCTATCAGCCAACACCATCTGATCAACTAAACCATGGCACTGAGTTCCTCACCCAGGCTGTTATTAAACACTTCCAGGGATGGTGACTCCACCACCTCCCTGGGCAGCCCATTCCAATGGCCAATCTCTCTTTCTGGGAAGAATTTCTTCCTAACTTCAGCCTAAACCTCCCCTGGTGCAGCTTAAGACTGTGTTCTCTCCTTCTGTCACTGATTGCCTGGGAGAAGAGACCAACCCCCACCTGGTTACAGTCTCCCTTCAGGTAGTTGTAGAGAGCAATGAAGTCTCCCCTGAGCCTCCTCTTCTCCAGGCTAAACACCCCCAGCTCCCTCAGCCTCTTCTCATAGGGTTGTGCTCCAGACCCCTCACCAGAGGGATATGAACAGGCAAGGTCCTTCCATGCTACTGCTTGTTTTATTGCAGGGTCTGTAGAGGTCCCCCAGAAGGACTCCTTTACTGGTAAAGCTATTTACCAGTACAGGTTAGGGGCTGACCTGCTGGAAAGCAGCTCTGCAGAGAAGGATCTGGGAGTGTTGGTGGGCAACAAGTTAGCCATGAACCAGCAAGGTGCCTTTCTTGTGGCCCAGAAGGCCAATGGTCTCCTGGGTGAATTAAGAAGAGTGTGGCCATCAGGTCGAGGGAGGTTCTCCTGCCCCTCTACTCTGTCCTAGTGAGGCCACACCTGGAATATTGTGTCCAGTTCTGGGCTCCCCAGTTTAAGAGAGACAGGGAACTACTGGAGAAAGTCCAATGGAGACCCAAGAGAGTGCTGAGGGGAAGAGAAGGAGAAGAGCAGGCTGAGAGGGGATCTTCTCAATATTGAGCAGTATCCAGAGGGACCTTGATAGGCTGCAGAAGTGGGCACAGGCCACCCTCATGAGGTTCAACAAGACCAAATGCAAAGTCCTACATTTGGGTCTGGGCAATCCCAAGCACTGATATAGGCTGGACAGTGACTGGCTTGAGAGCAGCCCTGAAGAAAAGGACTTGGGGGTCCTGGTGGATGAGAAGCTCAACATGAGCCGTGAGCACCAGAGAGCAAATCACATCCTGGGCTGCATCAAGAGAAGCATAGAAAGCAGGTGGAGGGAGGTGATTCTCCCCCTCTGCTCCACTCTGGTGAGACCCCACCTGGAGTACTGTGTCCAGTTCTGGAGCCTCTATTACAAGAAGGATCTGGAATTGCTGGATAGTGTCCAAAGAAGGTCCACAAGGATGAGCAGTGGGCTGGAGCTGCTCTGCTATGGAGACAGACTGAGAGAGTTGGGGTTGTTCAGTCTGGAGAAGAGAAGGCTCCGAGGTGACCTTCTTGTGGCCTTCCAGTATCTGAAGGGGGCTACAAGAAAGCTGGGGAGGGACGTTTTAGGGTGTCAGGGAGTGATAGAACTGGGGAGAATGGAACAAAACTAGAAGTGGGTAGATTCAGATTGGATGTTAGGAAGAAGTTTTACACCATTAGAGTGATGAGACACTGGCACAGGTTTCCCAGGGAGGTGGTGGAAGCCTCATCCCTGGAGGTTTTTGCAGCCAGGCTGGATGTGGCTGTGAGCAACCTACTGTAGTGTGAGGTGTCCCTGCCCATGGCAGGGGGGTTGGAAGTGGATGATCCTTGAGGTCCCTTCCAACCCTGACAATTCTATGATTCTATGACATTATTCACTGCTTGGAAAGGACAATGCTAACACCAATGATTACAACCCAACCAGATCCCCTCAAGCTGGCCTGCTGCCAAGACCACAATCTGCCCACCCCTGCAGTCCCAGCAGCTGGCTGGCTGCCAGTGCCACTGCCTGGCTGCCACCCCCCAGATTGGCAGGGCTCCTTTGCCAGGCTGGAAACTGCCTGTAGTCAACAGCTCGTTATTAGTGCTCTACTTTTCGCAGCAATTAAGTCAAGAACCATGGCACCTGTTCATCTCAGCTCCCTCCCAGGAATTCACATGCCGTATGGGAAAGAGATTTGCATGCCGGGGGTGGAGGGTTTGGGAGGGGGGGCAGGGGGGAAAGAGCCTCCTTGCATCTGTTAAAGGCAAATAGCAATGCATGGGAGGTTCTTGGGGGAATAGCACGCTTGATGAATTTGCAACAATTTGGAGGAGAACTGTTTTTTTTTTTGTTTTTGTTTTTTTTGTTTTTTTTACCCTGGGGGTGGTAAGAATGTCCCAGATAATTTGATTTTAAGTAGCTGTTCACTTTGTGCTGTTAGGAACACTCATGCCTCGGTGAAAACTCACCGAAGAGACCCTGACACCTCCTCCAATCTGTTTGAGGAGAGGTAACTGCCCCAGTTTGGATGAGCAGTGCTTTAATCTGTGCTGCTCCCACCTACACAGGCTCTGAAATGGACCTCGGGTTTGCCTGGGGATTTGCTGCCTGAACCTCCTTAAGCAGTGAACCCGAAAAATGGTACAGTTGTTCATCTTACAGATGAACAGAATTACCTCATTCTGTCCAATCAACCTGACAAACTAATCTTCTTTAAAGATGTGTTTTGCTTCCTTCTTTCTTTTTTTTTTTCTTTCTCTCTCTCTTTCTTTTTCTTTCTTTCTTTCTTTCTTTCTTTCTTTCTTTCTTTCTTTCTTTCTTTCTTTCTTTCTTTCTTTCTTTCTTTCTTTCTTTCTTTCTTTCTTTCTTTCTTTCTTTCTTTCTTTCTTTCTTTCTTTCTTTCTTTCTTTCTTTCTTTTTCTTTCTTCTTTCTTTCCTCTTTCATCCTTTTTCTCTTCTTTCTTTCTTTCTTTCTTTCTTTCTTTCTTTCTTTCTTTCTTTCTTTCTTTCTTTCTTTCTTTCTTTCTTTCTTTCTTTCTTTCTTTCTTTCTTTCTTTCTTTCTTTCTTTCTTTCTTTCTTTCTTTCTTTCTTTCTTTCTTTCTTTCTTTCTTTCTTTCTTTCTCTCTTTCTTTTTTTTTCCCTTCTCCAGGAAGATGTGGATATTAGGAGGGTATGTAGATGCTGTTTGTTCCAATTAAAATCAATATCTGCCCTGATTCACCGCTGTTGTCTCTGTGACAGCGAGGGGGCTAGATAAGGGGACCCATCTGCTCAGCTTTCCCAAAGGGGCTCCAAACAAGTGAATGACCTGCAGTGTTTATTATTAAGTTTTCAAAGGGAAACTTGTTTTGGTCTAATTGAAGGAATAATATGGGAGAGGTTATTTCTGGTCAGTTCCCTGCTGTTTTCACTCCAGAGAATATATTCCAGGTGTTAGCTAGACGATGCTATGATACAGTATTGACTTTCCCCTTGTGTTTAGTGTCAATGGGCCAATAAACTGCAGCTCTGAATGCAAAGCCAGCCCTTTCAGAGGACCTTTTTTTTTTTTTTTTTATTCAGTATTTAGTAAACCAGACAGTTAATGACTGCATTCATTTGCAAAAGCTCCATTCCCCAGCAGCCATAATGCCATTTTTCGACCCTCCTCCTTCTTCTTTTGCATCTTTTTTGGTTTTGTTTTTCCCCCTCTTTTCTCTTGTACTCTTAGCAAGAGGTTGGTTGTGAAAGTGTTGGTTTGTGTTAAATTTCACCACAGAACTGATGAGGTTGGGGAGACCTTTGAAGAAGAGAAGGCTCCAAGGAGACCTTCTTGTGGCTTTCCAGTATCTGAAGGAGGCTCCAAGAAAGCTGGGGAGGGACTTTTTAGGGTGTCAGGGAGTGAGAGGACTGAGGGGAATGGAACAAAACTAGAAATGGGTAGATTCAGATTGGATGTTAGGAAGAAATTCTTCCCCATGAGGGTGGTGAGACACTGGCACAGGTTTCCCAGGGAGGTGGTGGAAGCCTCATCCCTGGAGATTTTTAAGGCCAGGCTGGATGTGACTGTGAGCAACCTGCTGTGGTGTGAGGTGTCCCGGCCGATGGCAGTGAGGTTGCAACTGGATGATCCTTGAAGTCCCTTCCAACCCTAACAATTCAATGATTCTATGATTCTAAGTCCAACCACTCACCTAGATCTTGCCATCCACCACCGCTGAGCCACTACCATAAAACCATGTCCCTAAGCACCACGTAGATAATGGTTTCTTCCACTTCCTATGACAACAAGCTTATCATAGAATCATTAAGGCTTGAAAAAAGACCTCTAAGATCATCATATCCAACCTGCTGCCCAACATCTCCATAGCCATTAAACCATGTCCTGAAGTTCCACATCTACTTGGTTTTTTAACTCCTCCAGAGATGGTTACTCCACCACCTCCCTGGGCAGCCTGTTCCAATGCTTGACCACTCTTGCAGGAAAGAAATGTTTCCTAATGACCAATCTAAATTTCCCCTGGCAATAACTTCAGTCTAAATAATGGGAGAAAATGGGGACCTACAAGTTACAGAAGTTTCATGTGGCAGATGACAGATAAGCTTTACTGTATAATTCTTTAATATACTGAATGATGTTATCTCTGGATCATACATATGTTAGATTCTGTCTGTATGTGCCTTTAGACAGAAAAAACAAAGCATAAGTGTCCTGGTTACCACTGGCAACATGCAGAGCAATCAGAGAATCACAGAATTCTAGAACTGTTGAGGTTGGAAGAGACCTTTGGCATCATCAAGTCTAACCACTCACCCAGAGCTGACAATCCCACCACTGCTGCTAAGCCACTGCCGCTAACCTACGTCCATCAGCACCACATCCACTGGCTTTTAAATACCTCCAGGGATGGTGATATCAACCCCTTGGTCCAATGCCTGAGAACCCTTTGACTCAGCCTAAGTCAGAGGTGAAGTGACTACTGGCTCTGGCTTTGTGTCTTCAGGCTGGGTGACACAAAGAGAGAAGGAATATACTCAGGAAACTAATCTCACCTGACAAGTTCTCTGGAGTTACATTAAGGACAGGGAAGAGCAAGGCTTTAAAATTTTCATTGCTGAACTGAACCGCTGGAGGAAGATCCTCAGTTCAGATGCAATTGAAATAAACTCTCAGAACTTTCATAAAAGCAAAATACCAGACTACAAAACCTCCTTTATTTGACTTTTTTTTCTCTCTCTTTCTCTTTCTCTTTCTTTCTCTTTCTCTTTCTCTTTCTCTTTCTCTTTCTCTTTCTCTTTCTCTTTCTCTTTCTCTTTCTCTTTCTCTTTCTCTTTCTCTTTCTCTTTCTCTTTCTCTTTCTCTTTCTCCTTCTCTTTCTCTTTCTCTTCCTCTTTCTCTTTCTCTTTCTCTTTCTCTTTCTCTTTCTCTTTCTCTTTCTTTCTCTTTCTCTTTCTCTTTCTCTTTCTCTTTCTCTTTCTCTTTCTCTTTCTCTTTCTCTTTCTCTTTCTCTTTCTCTTTCTCTTTCTCTTTCTCTTTCTCTTTCTCTTTCTCTTTCTCTTTCTCTTTCTCTTTCTCTTTCTCTTTCTCTTTCTCTTTCTCTTTCTCTTTCTCTTTCTCTTTCCCTTTCTCTTTCTCTTCTCTTTTCTCCTTCCTTCCTTCCTTCCTTCCTTCCTTCCTTCCTTCCTTCCTTCCTTCCTTCCTTCCTTCCTTCCTTCCTTCCTTCCTTCCTTCCTTCCTTCCTTCCTTCCTTCCTTCCTTCCTTCTTTCTTTCTTTCTTTCTTTCTTTCTTCCTTCCTTCCTTCCTTCCTTCCTTCCTTCTTTCTTTCTTTCTTTCTTTCTTTCTTTCTTTCTTTCTTTCTTTCTTTCTTTCTTTCTTTCTTTCTTTCTTTCTTTCTTTCTTTCTTTCTTTCTTTCTTTCTTTCTTTCTTTCTTTCTTTCTTTCTTTCTTTCTTTCTTTCTTTCTTTCTTCCTTCCTTCCTTCCTTCCTTCCTTCTTTCCTTCTTTCTTTCTTTCTTTCTCTTTCTTTCTTTCTTTCTTTCTTTCTTTCTTTCTTTCTTTCTTTCTTTCTTTCTTTCTTTCTTTCTTTCTTTCTTTCTTTCTTTCTTTCTTTCTTTCTTTCTTTCTTTCTTTCTCTTTCTTTCTTTCTTTCTTTCTTTCTTTCTTTCTTTCTTTCTTTCTTTCTTTTCTTTTATTTTCTTTTATTTTCTTTTATTTTTTTCTTTTCTTTTCTTTTCAAGACTATTATAATTCCCTTATAAAAACCCAAATCAGACCAAATCAGGTCAGTTTCAAATAATATCTTCTAACTTTCCCAAATTCCTCTAATATCCTTTTCTTTAGATTCCTTTAGACCTTAAATGAATGTGATTTGCTTTCCAAAATGTACTTGAGTCTTGCATTAGATTCAGCATGCTGGCAACGTGGGCTGCAAAAAAAAAAAAAAAAAAAAAAAAAAAAAAAAAAAAAAAAAAAAAAAAAAAACCCCAACACCCCAAAGAATGAATTCTCTGTATGGGAAATTAATATGCATTTAATTGTCATGAAATTTATACAAACAATAGAAGGGATTATTTTTGTTGGAAATAGTTAGTGTGCCTCCAAAGGTATATTTTTAGACATCCTTAATCCATTCAGAAACTTGGGTCAAATTTTCCGTGCTCTTTTGTCCCAGGGGTTACAGATCAAGACACAGAACTGCAGGACTTGCTGTCATCTCCTGTCTGCCCTACATCTTCAGTCTGGGCACTGTGCAAAAACAGAATGAGACCATCCTTCATTCCTTCCCTTGCTTGACTTTGAACTCAGCCACCCTGCCCCCTTCAAGAAAGTGCAGAAAGCAGTGGGTTATGGACAGCTGAAGAAAGATGTTCTCAATTTCTCCTGGTGATGCTTCTCCTTATATTCACTGAAGCAGTAACTGGAACCCACGTTCAACTCTTCTGTGGGTAAGGTCACCCTGGGCAAGAGAAGCCACCCATGAACTATTGGGTGAAACAGATGCTGTTGTCTCCTTCTCCAGTGGGGTGGTGAATTTTGGGTTTTGTTTCCCTTGCTTTTAAGTTCACTTCAAACCAACTTTCACCCTCCCCACTCCTGTTATTTATCTTCCTTTGGGTGCCAAGCTGCAAAGTTTGTTATTCACAGAGACCAAACGCAGCCACTAAATGCAGTCCACTAAATTGTTTTAGCTCTTTATTAGGGGGCTGGGTCTTTGTAAAGTGTCCCTTGGCTTCCAAGCAGCTTATTTTCTTAACACTGAGCCAGTTGTGCTGCACCAAGGAGTCTTTACTAATCAAGAAAAGAGAGAGGGAAAGAGAGAGAGAGAAAAAAAAATATATTTAAAACCCCTCCTTCTCTGCTGTGCTGGTGCGAGGCGATGGGGAGAAGCTGTGATCCGGGGCCAGCCATTGTTCTGCAGCAGAATGCTGAGGTGATTGACAGTTGCAAATTAATGGGAAACGATTTGGAGACAGGGCTTGTCACAGGAGGGCCTGGCCATCCTGGCCATGCTGTCTGTGCTTTAACTTTCTAATTCCATCTGGAGTTCAGACAAAGAGGCCTTGGCTGAATCCTGCTCCCTGTCCATTTGGCTGTCATCGTTTTGATTAACCTGATTCTTCTCGCAGGAGCAAAGAAGTAGCTGGCGTCAGGCCACACAGACATCAGGAAAAGAGCTGCTGTAATGGCCCCAGGATCTCCACACCACACATCCTGCTCTTTCTCCTCTGTCTAATTAAAAACTTCTCTTCCTCTTTACATTCGCAATTTTTACAGTATTTTGATTAAATAATTCCTTTTGGACCTGCGGAAAGGTCAGAGCTTCTTGAAGGTTTTTCTTTTTTTTTTTTTTTGACTCCCAGCACAGGTGTTACATAAGGAAGGAGAAAATGGAAAAAGGAGAGCAGAGAAAGGGAAAAGGAAGGAAGGAAGGAAGGAAGGAAGGAAGGAAGGAAGGAAGGAAGGAAGGAAGGAAGGAAGGAAGGAAGGAAGGAAGGAAGGAAGGAAGGAAGGAAGGAAGGAAGGAAGGAAGGGAGGAAGGAAGGGAGGAAGGAAGGGAGGAAGGAAGGAAGGAAGGAAGGGAGGGAGGGAGGGAGGGAGGAAGGAAGGAAGGGAGGAAGGAAGGAAGGAAGGAATTCAGAAGGAAGGAAGGAAGGAATTCAGAGGGAAGGAATTCGGAATGAAGGAATTCAGAAGGAAGGAATTCAGAAGGAAGGAAGGAAGGAAACCAGTTATTGAGTGTGTTGTTGATGCATAAAGCACAACCCCTCCCCCCTACTCTGAGGAAGTTTTGGCATCTACTCCCTGCCTCAGGGCTGGGCAATGGATACACAATCCACAATGCCTTCTGTCCTTGCCTCAGGAGACTGGAGGAGGAGGATGCTCTGATCAGTCACTCAACAGCAGAAGATGCTTCTAACCTTCCATAGGGTCAGCCTTGCTGCCCCCAGGATATCACAGGTCCCTGACTTGCTTCGTGCTCTCAGTCCAGGGAAGAAAATTCTGTGGAGGCAGTTTTTGTGTGACTTCTTCTTTCCTCTTTTCTCTCCTCTTGCCACTCCTGCTTCAGCCCCAACAGCCTTGGGTTTGCTGCTGGAAAGCACTGACATCTCTGATTCTAATTACACAGCAGCAAACTGAAATCCCCCAACTGCTTTGGACAGCTTGGTCAGATTGTGTGGCTCATGCCAGTGGGCTTTGGCATGGAGCCAGGAAGAAGATGATCACTTAAGGTCATGGTCATAAAAAGCCATAGCTCTTCTGCTGCAGATTGTCAAGGCTTTGGCTCTTTTGTACAGGTTTCAGTGGAGCAAAAAAATACAATCCATTGAGATTGGCAATGGCCAATCACATCCTGGGCTGCAGCAAGAGAAGCATAGCCAGCAGGTTGAGGGAGGTGATTCTCCCCCTCTGCTCCACTCTGGTGAGAACACACCTGGACCACTGTGTCCAGTTCTGGAGCCTCTAGCTCAAGAAGGATCTGGAAGTGCTGGAAGGTATCCAGAGAAGGTCCATGAAGATGAGCAGAGGGCTGGAGCTGCTCTGCTATGAGGACAGACTGAAAGAGTTGGGACTGTTCAGTCTGGAGAGGAGAAGGCTCTGAGGTGACCTTCTTGTGGCCTTCCAGTATCTGAAGGGGGCTCCAAGAAAGCTGGGGAGGGACTTTTTAAGGTGTCAGGTAGGGATAGGACTGGGGGGAATGGAGCAAAACTAGAAATGGGCAGATTCAGATTGGAGGTTAGGAAGAAGTTGTTCCCCATGAGGGTTGTGAGAGACTGGCACAGGTTGCCCAGGGAGGTGGTGGAAGCCTCATCCCTGGAGGTTTTTGCAGCCAGGCTGGATGTGGCTGTGAGCAACCTGCTGTAGTGTGAGGTGTCCCTGCCCATGGCAGGAGGCTTGGAAGTGGATGATCCTTGAGGTCTCTTCCAACCCTGACAATTCTATGATTCTATGATTCTGTGATACATTGCAGTGGAAAGCTCTGGTCAGTTCTCAGCTGAGCTGGGCAGCTGATGACTGGGGTAGTCTCTCAGCCCTTGCTGTTTGTTCTGACAGAGCAGCCAGGGAACTGAGTAGAAGAGAGGGTCATTGACTTTTGATTCTTATTAATCTCTGAACAGAAGGGACAGAGGCACTGATGGTACATGGAGGTTTTCAACAACCTGCTCTAGCAGGTAAAATGTCATACTTGGGAGAGCACAGAGGAGAAAGACAGAGCTCAGATTAGCCTTCCAGTTCCTCTGAAAAAGAAACAATCTAAATTTTAATTTTGATTGGTTTTGTGGTGATTTTTTTTCTCCTCTGTGTGGTAAGGATGTTTATTAGGTAAATGGTATCTGGCTGGAAATAGGACCCTAAGTATTCTCTTGAACTACCTTTCCAAATCTTGTTTCTCAGCTTCTCCTCTACAGTACCAAGACATTCATGCTTGATGATTTTAAAGGTCTTTTCCAGCTGAAACATTCTAGGGGCTTATGACTTCATGAGTGGTGTGGCTTCTAATGTGGGTCTTGGTTATTACATAGCTCAGAATGATGCCCTTATGACCTCAGGTTCCTCACCAGTGGACTGGTTGAGCTGCAGCTAGTGTGGGCATCCTGTTGCCAGCTGTTCATGTTTGGTAGGTATATCATCACCCTCCACAGAAGAATTTCCTCCTGGGACTCAGGGAGATAGAAGGGCTGTGTTTGGTGATATTCTCAGGTAAATTGGTATGTCTGGAAGAGAAGAATCATAGAATGGTTTAGGTTGGAAGGAACCCTAAAGATCATCTAGTTCCAACCCCTCAGATATGGGCAGGGATACCTTCCACTAGCCCAGGCTGCTCAACCTGGCCTTGAACACTTCCAGGCAAGGGTCACCCACAACCTCCCAGCAGCAGTTCAACCCACACTGAGAAGAGGCTGGAGGGGAATGCTATTTGAACTCCAAAATGTAGGTCACTAGAGATCTTTCACGTAGGCATGAGCCTGAACCCAGCCACAGCTCAAGACACTCCACACATGTGAGGAAACCTCACTGTGAGATCTCTCTTCTAGGGACAGCTTTCACATTTCAGTAGTGTGCTAAACCAATATGTGGGATCCAAACACCATTCAGACCTTAAAGTATTTGGGTTAAGATCATATTACAGCTGCCTTTCAACACCACCCCTCCACCTTGTGCACTTCCACTGTCTGCAGAGTGCCTGCTTCAGGACCCCACTGATGAGACCTCTGGATGTTTGGAAGCCTTCATCTCCAGCTCCTAGCTGTAGCTCACTGGCTCAGACACGGTGTTGACATGCACTGAGGTGAAGTTCACTGAACAATGCCACTTCATAAACATCCCATAAAGGTACAATCTTGTGCTGGGAGGAGGCTTTATTTATGGGGGAGCAAAAAGCTGTGTGTGTATGTGCATGTAGTCTGTAAAAAGTCCATTAGGCAAGGTGTAAGTGAAATGGATCTGACCTCTGTGCCATTAACATGCTGTCTGCATGCAGAGCATTCCTGACCTCTCCCCAAACCCTCACTGGGAGCTGAAAGTGAGAACAGGGTGAGAGGATGAATTTTGGGTTTTAGGTGAATCAAGCAGGGCTTTGTCTGAGCAGAATGAGGATAAAAAAGGTAGGGGGGGGTCGGGGGGGAATGAAGTAACCCAGACCCATGATAAATCTTGGTCTTTTTCCAAGTCTCACTGAAAGCTCTAGCCAAAAAGTAAGAAACAGTATCTGAAATGTTTGTGAGGGAAGGAGGCTGTGCCAGCACTCATCCAGCAACATCTGAGAGGAGAGAGACTTGTATATGTGATTGCCTTAGACTTGTTGTCATTATCAATTAAGCTTAGAAAGCTCGTTTGATATGCTGGGCCATCCTGCAAGCTTGCCAACAAGGCAAGGCTCTGCTGCAGCTGCGCCCCTGAGGACCTCTGAAATATTCTGAAGGAGGAGAAGGGAGGGAATGGAGCCAGCGAGGTGATCCTGGCTGTGCTGTACTTCTCCTTGAGAAAAGCCACTTTGGATGGGGGCCCAGAGCTGGCACTTGGTGCACATCATCGTGTGGCACTTGTCACTTGTCAATCCTCCTGCCTCCTGTGAGCACAATGCAGTCTGGTAAGGAACTGCTTTCGCTGCATCCTCATCTCGAGCCAAAGGCACTCTGAAGATGTGCAAAGCAGCCCTGTTGTGAGTGGCTTACATCTCATTTGCACGCCAAAAGGTTTGACACACTAGGTAGCTACCTCTTGGAATGCTGCAGCTTCAAATATGGCCTTTCCTCCCTGGCTTTGCTAGTGTGAGCACTCCTGTGCCCTGAGGTTCAGAGGCTCTATGCACCTGGGATGAGATGCCAGCACATGCTCCCAAGCATCACTTTGCTTCAGATTCTCCATCTTCCCCACTCAGCACACTCTTTTAGTACATCTGTGACCAGCAGGGCCAGGGAAGTCGTTGTCCCCCTGGACTCAGGAGTGGTGAAGACATAATTTGAGTGCTGGGTTCAGTTTTGGGTCCCTCGCTCCAAGGAGGACATCGAGGTGCTGGAGTGGGTCCAGAAAAGGGCAATGAAGCTGGAGAAGGGTCTGGGGAACAGGGCTGGTGAGGAGCAGCTGAGGGAACTGGGAGGGTTTAATCTGAAGAAAAAGATGCTGAGGGGAGACCTCACTGCTCTCTACAACTCCCTGAAAAGAGGTTCTAGCAATGTGTGTGTTGGTCCCTTCTCCCAGGTAAAAAGAGACAGGATGAGGAAATTGCCTCAAGTTGTGCCAGGGGAGGTTTAGGTTGGCTATGAGAAGAAACTTCATCACTGAAAGGGTTCTCAAAGACTGGCACAGGCTGCCCAGGGAGGGGGCTGAATCCCTGTGCGTGAAGGTGACACAGAGATGTGGTGCTGAAGGCCATGGTTTAGCACCAGCCTTGGTAGAACTAGAGAATGCTTGGACTTGATGATCTTAAAAGTCTTTTCCAGTGAAAATGATTCTATGAAATTCCATCTCAGTTTAAGACTCTGCTGGGTAAGCAACATGTAACCCTCACAACTCCTCTGTCCATCTCTGCTGTCACATTTGTTTTACTGTGAGGTCTTGTGGGTATATCAAAAAAGCAGAGGCAGGGGCATCCCTGAATTAATTGATCCTTGAACTTTACTAAGGAAAGTCTGATCCTGCATCCATTAAAACGTCTGTTTCCATCCATATCCAGCTGGCGTTCTCAGAGGCTGATCCAGAGGTTTAGAGTGAGCCTGAGCTGGGAAGTTCAGAAACCCTGCTCCAGATATATCATTCCTAATGTAAAGAAGCTGTGGTGTGTTATCAGCAGCCTCCTCCTCCCTTTTTGCAGGCAACTGGGAAGCAAGCAGACATAAACTCCATGCAGATAAACGTCAGTCACGTTTTATAAACAGATAAAAGGGTTCAGCAATACAAAGAAGAATGCTTTTGGCTGTGAATTTTTGATCATAGGTCTCATCAATAGGATTTGGGGCAAAAAAGCTTGAGCATTAAATCCCTAGAGAGAAGGTTTGTGTTGCAGAGTGAAAGGAAGTGAAGCCATTTAAAAAGTGACAGTAATCATAGAATCATAGAATTGTCAAGGTTGGAAGGAACCTCAAGGATCATCCAGTGCCAACCCCCCTGCCAAGGGCAGGGACACCTCACACTACAGCAGGTTGCTCACAGCCACATCCAGCCTGGCTGCAAAAACCTCCAGGGATGAGGCTTCCACCACCTCCCTGGGCAACCTGTGCCAGTGTCTCACCACCCTCATGAAGAATTTCTTCTTAACATCCAATCTGAATCTACTCACTTCTAGTTTTGCTCCATTCCCCCAAGTCCTATCACTCCCTGACACCCTAAAAAGTCCCTCCCCAGCTTTCTTGTAGCCCCCTTCAGATACTGGAAGGCCACAAGAAGGTCTCCTTGGAGCCTTCTCTTCCTCATCTGCTCATCTTTCCTTTGGATGTGCTGTACAGAATGCTCTTCTTCTGACCATTTCCATAAACAGAAAGGGGGAAACAAAGAAAACTTTTAGCTCCATGCTTTATCTCAGCAGAGCCCAGCACTGCTCCCACTGTTGTCCACCTCTAACATCTTGTTCACACTTCTGTCCCCTCACCACCCAGCACTGGCCGAAGCATCTGTGATGCTGTCTGGTGATCCAGATTAGTGAATTGATCAGAATGAAAAACATAATTGCCAGACAGTGAAAAAAATAAAAAGGTTGGGTTTATCCATGATCATTTTTTTAAGCATTTCACCACACTTTTTCCTTACCTCATGAACTTCATCTAAGTCGTGCAGCTGTCCGCAGCTGTCCACAGCTGTACCAAGGCTCAGATCAAGGCAGGGAAGGCAGGAGGAATGCAAGGATGGTGTGCTGGGGATAGGTGAGCTCTTTCACACAGCTGTGGTGGCTTGTGGGGGGTGGACTAGATGATCTCCAGAGGTCCCTTCCAGCCTCTGTGACTGTGGTGTGGGCGATTTGTGTCTCCTGTGTCAGGCACAGCAAAGTGCAAGCCTCATGTTTGTGGACACAAGGTGTCTCCAGTACCTGAAGGGGGCCCACAGAAAGCTGGGGAGGGACTTTTTACAAGGGCTTGTTGTGACAGGATGAAAGGGAATAGATTTAAGATGGAAGAGGGGAGATTTGGATTGGCCATAGGAAGAAATTCTTTACAGTGAGGGTGGGGAGACAGTGGAACAGATTGCCCAGGGAGGCTGTGGATGCCCCCTCCCTGGAGGTGTTCAAGGCCAGGTTGGCTGAGACTTTGAGCCTAGTCTAGTGGGAGGTGTCCTTGCCCATGGCAGGAGTGGTTGGAACTAGATGATCTTTAAGGTCTCCTCCTTCTATCCTATGAATCACCAAGCCTTGGATAACCTGGTCTAGTGCAAGATGTCCCCTGTCCATGGCAGGGGGGTCAGAACTAGATGATCCTTAAGGTCCATTCCAACCCAAACCATTCCATGACTCTATGATTTTTGCTCTTTTGCCTTGTCCAACTCTCTTTGTGGATTCTCCTCAGCTGGTTTTGAAAATGGAGGTGAATCTCCCAATCTGAGCAAACATCTGGGAAAAAATGAGAGCAGCTTGCTTTCAGCAAAGCAGCAGTGGTAGGACTGAGAGCAGAATCCATGCTGTCAGACTCTCTCCTGTGATTTAATGACCAAATTAATGATCCCCTTTGTATGTGCCTGAAAAAGATCTCATGCAGACCAACTTCCAGAGCAATTTGGAGGCTGAGGAATGGAATCCATCTTTAGAAGTTACCTTCCAGAGCACTGCTGATAATGAGCTAACCTGCACTGGGAACACAGCAATTTGAAGACGATCCTATCCAGTGCTGGAAACCAAAGCATGTGCAGCTGCCCTGTTTTAATTGGCCTGACAATGTAACCTGTCTCATTCATGATTTCAGAGCTTAGGAAGTATTTTTTTCTCATTAAGGGAAACAGCATCCACCATGAAATCTCCCAAATACCTTATGTTTAAATGTGAAGTAAAGAAAGCTTCCCTCTGAGCTGCTAGAGAAGTGTGCATGTGATGAACAGCTGTGTGCAAATAGAAGAAGAAATGGAATCCATCTGAGAAAAAGCAAGCAGAGCTTGCCTGCAGGCAGAAATGTCCTACCTGAGTGAAAAGCACAGGCAGCAAGCAGCCTGCATGCCTGGGTTGTGACTCTCACTGGCACTAATTCATTGTGTGCAATAGGAAGATCCCATTCGAAGAACACCTTCATTTCAGCAAGATGCCTCTTTGTTTTTTGAGCACCTTTGTTCAAACTCTGGTTTCCAAACACGATCAGTGTGATGAATTCCCTTAACTCAGCTCAGAGATGCAGGCAGCAGAACCTAATATTTAAATTCTCCATACTTCAGCTTGCCTTCCTTCAGGGCTGATACAGGAATGCTCTCAGACTTCATTCACAGAGGTACTCTGTGTCTTTTAAAGCAGATTCCTGGAGGGAAGGAATAATGTTCTCCCTGTACAAGAAATGAATCATTGCATTCAAATGTAATACCAGTCTATGATGCATCATAGATGGAGAGGGTCCAGAGGAGGGTCATGAAAATGATCAGGGGGTTGGAGCAGCTCTACTATGAGGACAGGCTGAGGGAGCTGGGGGTGTTCAGCCTGGAGAAGAAGAGGCTCCAGGGAAACCTAATAGCAGCCTGCCAAGACGTGAAGGGGCTACAGGAAGGATGGAGAGAGACTGTTTGCAAAGGCCTGCAGGGGCAGGACGAGGGACAATAACTTCAAACTAGAGAAGAGCAGATGTAGATATCCAGAAGAAGTTCTTCACTATGAGGGTGGTGGAACACTGGAACAGGCTGCCCAGGGAGGTGGTGGAAGCTCCTTCCCTGGAGATATTCAAAGTGAGGATCAATGAGGCCCTGGGCAGTCTGATCTAGTTGGGGATGTCCCTGCTGACTGTGGGGAGGTTGGACTGGATGAGCTTTGGAGGTCTCTTCCAACCTGGACCATTCTATGATTCTTTTGTCTTGGATTTTCCTTCTTAATTCCTTTCCTTGGATTTAAAACCTTTGACAACAACACAAAACTTCAGGTCCACTGATGATCTTGTTTTCACAGAACCACAGAATCAACCAGGTTGGAAGAGACCTCCAAGATCATCCAGTCCAACCAATCACCTAACCCTATCTGATCAACCAGACCATGGCACTAAGTTCCTCATTAAGGCTCTTCTTAAACACCTCCAGGGATGCTGCTCCCACCCTCTCCCTGGGCAGCACATCCCAATGGCCAATCTCTCTTTCTGGGAAGAACTTCTTTCTAAGATCAGCCTAAACTTCCTCCTGGCACAGCTTGAGACTGTGTCCCCTCGTTCTGCTGCTGGTTGCCTGGGAGAAGAGACCAACCCCCACCTGGCTACAACCTCCCTTCAGGTAGTTGTAGACAGCAATGAGGTCACCCCTGAGCCTCCTCTTCTCCAGGCTAAACACCCCCAGCTCCCTCAGCCTCTCCTCATTTTGAAAGCTTTCATTTCATGCCAGGCTCACAATTTCTTTGTGGAGGCTGAAGGAAATTACCACACTCTTCTTAATGGCAGCATGCAACACGCAGGAGGTATGTGATTTGCTTATTTGTATTGCACTTTGGCTTCATAATAGTTAGGTCTTTTTGTTTTTTTAATAACCCAATGGTTTTTTTTCCCACAGCCATGTTGAAATGTCCATGGACAGAAGCTCTTTTTCAGTCTCTTCAGTCTTTAAACAGCTAAAAGATGAGGATCAGAAACAGCTCAGAAGAGGAGCAGAGTTAAACCAGCAAGAAACTTAGAGTTAAACATCTGAAGAAATGAATCTCTGCTATTTTTTAGCTAAAAATGATACATTCTAGTTCAGAATACTCCCCAAACCACTAAAGCTTAGAATAACATACTTATTCTCTTTTTTGTCCTCACTGTATAACACACTTGTGAGAGGTCTTTGCTGCCTCTGCTGTGTTTTTTTTCTTCCTCTGAAGAGAGAATGAGCTGCAGCATTAGCAGAGGCTGGGGGTGCTGCAGCTACTGAGCCTTGGGTTTTGTTTAAGTCATCTGTACTTGTTTATTTCCTTGGAGCATTCCACTGGGAGAAAGTTACAGACAGTCAGCATGTTCCTACATTTGTCAATTAGGAACCTCAAGCCCACACTTTCTCCTTTTCCTTGCTCTTCTTGATTTGAACAGATTTTTCTGCCTGGAAGCTTCCCCATGGGCTCGGGAGGCAGATTACACTTTTCCCCGTGGGATGTATCCAGTTGGCTGCAGGAGATCTGGATCCTATCTTTATTTCTGCCACTAACCTACTTTGGGCAAGCTGCTTCCTTTCTCTGTGTCTTTGTGCCCTTGCTCACCAACTGAGATTAGAAAGGGTTCAGAGCAGAGCATGCCTGTAAAAATCACAATGAGTTTGGGCAATGCTTTCAGCACAGTGGGGGCCCTTGGCCAGTGATGTTCTGAAACTGTTGCTAAAGGACAAATGAGAGTAAGATCCCTACAGCTGCTTTGCAGCCACATCTCTCAATAACTCTTACATCTCACCCTGTATCATCCTTTAATCCATTTACCATCTAATTTTGTTCTTTCCTTTCGTCCACACCAGCTTAGGGAGATTTTGAGATGCTTTCCCCCCCCCCAAAACTCTGAATCCCTCAGAACAGCTGAACTAGCATTGACACATTTTCACACTAAATAGCTGCCCTAAAAAAATGCAATGTCACTGAACTGGGAACCCAGAGAAGTGCCTGCCTGTACCAGGACTGTGGCAGTGAAGAAGGTTCATTCCTGACTTTTTAAACTTTTTGTGCAGAGTGATTTTTTTTTTTCCCCATGGGCAAGCAGCTTTCTCCAGGAAGGGTCACTTTCTGTTTGCAGCAGGGAGAACCACATGGTTGTGGAGCACTCAAAGTCCTTAACATCTACAACCTCATTTTGCATGGCAAACAGGAGTTCAAGAAGCAGTAGGTAGGGCACAAGCAGCCTCATCACCTGCACCAGGCAGCAGAGCCCATCTCTTGGCACATAGGCAGTTACAAGTCATTGTCTGAGCTCTTGCAGAAAGCTGTGTTGGTGACACCTTCAGACAGAGAGCAAGGTCAGCTCACAGCCAGAAAGTTCATGAGTCCAGAAGGAAGCACAGGAGGATTCCAGTAATCACAGAATCACAGCTAGGGGTTGGAAGGGACCTCTGAAGATCATCAAGTCCAACCCCTCTGCCAGAGCAGGATCACCTAAAGCAGATCACAAAAAAAAAAAAAAAAAAGATGTCCAGGCAGGCCTTGAAATTCTCCAGAGACAGACCCAGACTGGCAATCTGTTACCTTCCTTAGCTCTGCCTCTGTCCTTGTGATGCAGATGTCTGAAGGAGGACATCACTGACCTTTGCACATGCTGCTTTGGTGGTCAGTTTTCACACTTTCATCCATTTTAGACTTAGGACTGTGCTCTGTGGGATGACCAGGAAAACCAATTTTAAAATAAAGAGATGAAAATCTACCAAGCAGAAGTTATCAGAGATCTTGATTCAAAATACTGAGAGCTATTTGTTGATTTCAATGGACTTTGGATCAGGACCCAGGGTCTGTTTTTTGATGTCTGTAACAATGTTCCTGCACATGCAGTTAATACAGTCAACTGCTCTTCATATCCAGAGCTGTTCTGCAAACATCTCAGGGCCTCCTGACAGGCAGCATGAGTAAAAAGTAGCAGAAGATTATTGGAGACACCAAATCACGCCATGGACTCGTTGTTTGGATAATAAAGTTCAGAGGTAGAGAGGATAATCTCATCAGAGAGACAGGGTGACCAGCTCTCAGTTATCATCCCTCTGTACACTTCCTTTTTAGCTCATTAAACCTTAATTCTTCACAGGAAGCAGTTTCTGCAAATTCTGCAATAACTTGGCTGCCTATCATTTAACATATCTCTCTCATTTTTATCTGGAGAAACAGGAAAAGTGAAGTTTCAACATGTGGAGGCCTAAAGCATGGCTCAGTCCTTTCCATTAGTGTCTTAGCAGTTCTCCTCTGACACAGGACTCACTCCTTCCTCCAAGAATAAAGATATATTTCTGTTAAACAGCTGCCCTAGGGCAGAAATGTGGATGAGCTTTGAAGCTGGGGAGTTTCACTCTACATGCTATTTCCTTTCCTTGGAACGATAGGGAAAGCTCTCTGGCTCTCAAGATTTTACTTTCACATCATCATTCACTGCCTTCTTTGTTTGAATAACATTATTTCAGTGTTCCCAACTTCAGAGCTTCATAAACCATCAGGCTCCTTACAGCACCCATCGAGCCAGTGTCTTTTTTTTTGCCTCTTGGTGGCCTCGTCTATTGGATTTATATTTGCAGCTTTTCTACACAACCACAAAGGGTAGAAACCATTTCTTCTGAAAGAATGAAAGATGACAGCTTCCTGTAATTGTATGACTTCAGGAGCTGGGGTTTGAAGAAAAAGCAATCTCTCTCCTAATAAAATCACAAGTGTTGGCAATCCTGTTCCTGCCTTCGACCACTTAATTTTTGTAGCAGGTTCTCACAGCACAGTATCAAAGCATAGCTGGCTTCACAGAAACAAAATTTAGCTTCATGGCCAGCAGTAAAATTTATGGAAGAAGCAATCCTTGCTACTCACTAATCTCCTGTGAAGCCCAGTTCAGCAATGCATTTGCAAATGATCACAGGATGACAGAATGTTAGAGGTTGGAAGGGGCCTCAATAGATCATCAGGTCCAACCCCCCTGCCAGAACAGGATCACTTAGGGTAGTCCACACAGGAATGCATCCAGGTGGGGTTGGAAAGTCTCCAGAGAAGGAGACTCCACAACTCACTTAGGCAGCCTGTTCCAGGGCTCTGTCACCCTCACTGTAAAGAAGTTTCTTCTCATGTTGAGGTGAAATCTTCTCTGTTCAAGTTTGTATCCATTGTTCCTTATTACTGTGCACCACCCAAAAGAGTTTGGCCCCCTCCACTTGACACCTACCCCTCAGCTATTTATAGGTTTTGACCAGAATGCTTGTGCTGAGGTGAAGAATCCATTTGGAACAATTCATGATCCTGGAGGTGTTCAAGAAATGTGTGGCGATGGTTTAATGGCCGTGGTGGTCTTAGGTTGACAGCTGGACTCAATGATCTCAGAGGTCTTTTCCAGCTGAAACAATTTTATGATTCTGTGAATCCTGCTGGAAATGATGAACTTGCTGCATCTGTGACTGTAAGGCAGGAACTCCTTTCTTTCACTTTTATCTTTGTTGCTCAGTTCTCCCTGTGTCTGCAGTAAAATTCCCCACACCAATGCACAGAGAAACAAATGAAAAATCTGCTGATTTGCAGCCTTTGCCTTCATAATTAATTTGCTTCAAATAAAGAGGAAGCATTTTACTCAAGTGAAAGAGTTAAAATCATAGAATTGTCAGGGTTGGAAGGGACCTCAAGGATCATCCAGTTCCTAACTCCCTGCTATGGCCAGGGACACCTCACACCACAGCAGGTTGCTCACAGCCACATCCAGCCTGGCTGCAAAAACCTCCAGGGATGAGGCTTCCACCACCTCCCTGGGCAACCTGTGCCAGTGTCTCACCACCCTCATAAGGAAGAATTTCTTCCTAACATCCAATCTGAATCTACCCATTTCTAGTTTTGCTCCATTCCCCCCAGTCCTATCACTCCCTGACACCCTAAAAAGTCTCTCCCCAGCTTTCTTGTAGGCTCCCTTCAGGTAAGTTCATTGGAGAGAAGATCACCTATCAATGATACAGGTGATAGCTGTCCCTGACCACCTCCAAGGATTTATTTGAGGCTAATGACAAAGGGGAGGTGTTTATGGGAAGCAGTCCCTTGCCCAGGATGAGCAATGCCCAGGTGGGAGTTCCCTGGGGCACAGCAGCTTTCCTGACCCCTGTGTCCTACACAGGCAGGACCTCAGTGAAAGAACAAACAATGGAGACAAGAATTTGCATTCAACTTGTTTGCTTGTAAGCTTTTAATATCTATGGTACCTCACCTTTTAAGAGCAATGCTGTATTGAGGAGCTGTGCAAAGGTGAGAGTATTCTGCACCATAGCCTGGGGTTGAAGAGGGAAGGATCCTCTTTGCTTCTGGGAGGGGATTTATGTTAGCTGTGAGTGTCTGCAAAAAGCCATCATGGAGCTCCAAAGATCAACTGTTGGATGGTGGTCCCAGGTCTCAGGAATGAGGACAAGACAGAGAGCTGAACTGCAGTGCCTTGAATTGCCACAAGCTCTTCCAGGGGCTTCTGGATGTCACTGAGCCTGGCAGTGGACTTGTCAGACAACATGGGAAAGTATTCAGTCAGCAGAGGAACTCAATTAATTGTGGAATTCAAAGAGACACACATTTCATGTTTTCTTAAACCAGATGCTGGAGGTTTCTTCCAACACTGACTGAAATCAGAGAGGATGTCCCCAAGCCTTTAAAGGGGATAGGAACTGAACAGGGCAGTGAATCCATGTTCACCTAAGTTGTCTCTTAGTTGTGGCTCATGGCTTAAGCCCTAGTTTTGTGCTACTGGTAGAAGGCAGTTTTAATTAAACAGCAGATGTGGAAAGCAATTTTCTGATGTGACACACGTGCAAGAAAAGGGGAAGAGACAACTTTCACACAGCAGTTTGATCAAAGAAAAAAACAAACAAAACAAAAGCCAAACATCAAAACCATCAAGAACCACAAGGAAATTTTACCTGTGCCAAAGAAAAGGCAAACTGGGTACTATCTAATGCTTTATTTGATGTTCTGCATACCTGAAAGTTAGGAATTTCTTCAGGCAGCCATTAAGAAGGACCTGCTAAACTACCTCTTTAAAAGTGTCAGGATGATGAAGACACAGATGTGGCCTACTCCTTTTATTGCTGCTTTAGAGCAGCGAGAGCCAAGTGGTTTGAAAGTTTCATCTGAGATATATACCTGGTTCAGACAGTTCAAACAGCAGGCATGACATAATGGGAAACTGAAGGACAGCATGGGGAAGTGGAGGAGAAATGACTTCATCTGAGTCTTATCCAGATTGCATAAAAAATAGTTCAGGAGGGAATGGATTGTGCTTTCTTTATGGGCTGGGTTCTTCTCAGGGGTACTCAGTGATAGGAGTGAACCTTGTAGAGTAGGGTTGTTGATTGGACTTGGTGATCCTGAGGGTCTTTTCCAACCTGAATGTTCCTGTGATGGGACACAAGGGGCAATGGGTGCAAACTAGAACACAGGAGGTTTCACTTAGGGAGAAACTTCTTTAAGGCTGCCCAGAGAGGTTGTGGTGTCTCCTTCTCTGGAGATGTTCAAAACCCACTTGGACATGTTCCTGCAGAGTCTGATCTAGGAGAGTACTCTAGCAGTGGTGTTGGACCTGGGGGTGTTTAGCCTGGAGAAGAGGAGGCTCAGGGGAGACCTCATTGCTGTCTACAACTACCTGAAGGGAGGTTATAGCCAGGTGGATGTTGGTTTCTTCTCCCAGGCAACAGTGGCAGAACAGGAGGACACAGTCTCAAGCTGTGCCAGAGGAAGTTTAGGCTCAAGGTGAGGAGAAAGTTCTTCCCAGAAAGAGTAATTGGCCATGGGATGTGCTGCCCAGGGAGGTGGTGGAGTCACCATCCCTGGAGGTGTTCAAAAAAGCTTGGATGTGGCACTTGGAGCCAGGGTTTAGCTGTCAGGAGGTGTTAGGGATTAGGTAACTGGTTGGACTTGATGATCTCTGAGGTCTTTTCCATTCTGGTTGATTCTGTGGTTCTGTGGACTAGATGATCTCTGGATCTCCCTTTCAACTCCTACCATTCTGTGATAGGAAGGCAACACAGTAGCCCATCACAGCCCATCAAACAGAAGGGGACATCATTAACAACTGCAGGTTAGCTGCCTACAGCTTAAGCAAATGCATTACTTAGTGGTGAATTTCCTAGGAGGGCTGCTGGAGCTCTAAGGAGATCCTGAAGTTCTTCTTGCACCAGCTCCCTAAGTGGTCTCTTCCAACCAGAGGCTCTGGCCAGCCTGATCTAGTGTGAGGTGTCCCTGCCCATGGCAGAGGGGTTGGAACTAGATGATCCTTGTGGTCCCTTCCAATCCTGACTATGATTCTATGATTCTATGACTCGAACCCTACCATTTCATGATTCTATGTGAGTTCAGCAATGCATTGGTTAAATCCATCCATGAATGTTCAGATCCTTCTCACAAGAATCATATTTTCAAAGCCTTCTGTAAAAGAGCCTCCTTAGATCATGTTCTGCTACCAGCTGGTTTCCTCTCTGGTCTTTCAACTCTCCTTCTGCTTCTCTAGCTGTAAGTTAAATTTATCTTCCTTGAGGGTCCTGTCCTGGAAGCTATCCTGGAAGGATATGACTATGAATCTCATCCAGCCACTGGAACAAGATTAGATTAATCATAAACCAAGTTTATTATGGAATGACTTATCTCTCTTAATAAACACAGGTTATAAACACAGCTTTGGCTCTCCACTCTATTATTGAACAGGAAAAAAAAGGAAGTCCCATCCTGGTCTAAGAATCAGCAGACTAAAAATACAGTCAAGATAAGTGTGCTTCTTAGGAATTATGAAGGGAAGCAGACAAAAGATTCTTACTACATAGGCTAAAAATAAAGCTGCTCAAAATGGTCACTTTCTTTTTTTTTTTTTCTTTTTTTTTTTTTTTTTGTTTCATGAAAGTTCAAAATGAGATATGATACATGATACAACTGCCTCTCACAGGAAATTCTGGAGGTATTATTGTTTGGGTCACATTTCAGCTGGAAAGAATCAGAAAGGACAAATACAATAATCATTTGGAAGAACAGGGAAAAGAAATGTTACCACATTTTCTGCTTTGCTCCCATGGCAGAGGGGTTGGATCTGGATGATCCTTGAGGTCCCTTCCAACCCTAACAACTCTATGATTCTACTCTAGGTTGTTAGTGTAGTTTGTTATAAATAGTTGAGAGACTGATCACCAAAAAATAAGATTTATTTTTTCACCCTGGCAATCTTTGTCTTGGTGGAAAAGACACCTTCTCATACAAAAGTAAGGAGGAGATGAGCCAGGGGAGGTTTAGGCTGGAGGTGAGGAGAAAGTTCTTCCCAGAAAGAGTAATTGGCCATGGGATGTGCTGCCCAGGGAGGTGATGGAGTCACCATCCCTGGAGGTGTTCCAAAAAGGATTGGACTTGGCACTTGGAGCCATGGTTTAGTTAGTCATGAGGTGCTGGGTGATAGGTTGGACTCAATGATCTCTGAGGTCTTTTCCAACCTTGTTGATTCTATGATTCTATGATTCTTCTATGACTCTATGTTTCTGGCCTCAGTCATTAAATTCAACCTTATCAAATTCAGCCTTATTAAATTCAACCTTATTAAAGTTTTAATCTTGGAGTTCTATCTCTCTGCCACCAGGAAAACCTGAGGACTTGGATGAGAAATGAAAATTTTACATTATATTTTCTCACTTTAAGGATTAAAATATATGTATGTATATAAAAAATATATTTTTTTATATATATATATATATGTATTTTTATATACATGTTGATTTGTTTATAACTTGATGCTCCTGATTGGCAGCAAGACTCAAACTGCTTGCAGATGCCAACAACCTTAACATTTACAGAATAAACTATTTCTATCTACTATTAGGTTGCTATCTGCTGTGGGAGAACCAAGATTTTTTCCTGGATACAGGTTGGAGGTATTTTATCATGAAGATAATTCAGCTGAAAAATAATGATAATTATATTATTATTATTGTTATTATTATTATTGTTATTATGACTATTATTACTATTACCATTACTATTACTACTATAATTACTACTATAATTACTATTACCATTACTATTACTATTGCTACTATTATTACTATAACCATTACTATTGCTACTATTATTACTATTACCATTACTATTGCTATTATTACCATTAACATTACTATTACTACTATTATTACTATTACCATTACTACTACTACTGTTATTACTATTACTATTACCATTACCATTGCTACTATTATTACCATTACCATTACTATTACTACTATTATTACTATTACCATTACCATTACTATTACAACTATTACTACTATTGCTACTACTATTACTATTACTATTACTATTACTATCACTATTATTTTGTTAAGATAATGAGAATTATGTTTCACTGCTCTTGCTGAAGACATTCCTGGTACCTAAAGGACTCAGACCTCTCCCATCATAAAACTACTTTGAGATTACCAAACCACTGGCTCATATTCAAACAAAACATCTCTTGAGGTCCCTTCCAATCTCTGATACATTGTGATACTGTGAAATTTAAATATTTAAGCAAATTTAAATATTTAATGGTCAGACACTGGAATGGGTTGGCCAGGAAGGTGATGGAGCCACCATCCCTGGAGGTGTTCAAGAAATGTGTGGACACAGCATTCTGGGACCTGGTTTGGTGGCCATGGTGGTGTTGGGTTGATGGTTGGACTCAGTGACCTTGAAGTTTATTCCAACCAAAACAATTCTATGATTCTAGGAGTCATCAAAAATGCATGTTCTTCATCTTCCCATCCCAGAAGTAGATAATTCATTGTATGTCTCAGAGAAGCATTTAACAGGTATAGTTTTTTATGGATCCACATGCAAACTGAGATTTTAAAAAGCCTCCCCCACAGGGAAAAAAATGAATAACAATATCTAATGTTAGGTCAGGTTAATTTCTAATGATTTTTTTAGATCATGTTTTACTTTAGTTCTTAATCCAGATCCAGACTAGTACAGATAGTTTCATAGATCCATAGAATCACAGAATGGTTTGTATTGAAAAGGGACCTTGGAGATCATTTAGTTCCAACACCCTGCTGTGGGCAGGAACACCTCCAACCAGCCCAGGTTGCTCAAGGTCTCATCCAACCTGGCCTTGAACACCTCCAGAGAGAGGGAATCCACAACTTACCTGTTCCAGTGTCTGAATACCCTCACTGTAGTAACCTTGTAGGTTACTACTAGGACCTAGTATCATTGAAACAGGCTCCTGGTCTAATGTCTCTGGTGTACCTGGAAGCAGAAATCACCACTTAACAGGTGAAAAGCTTTATCCAGCACCCTCCTTCTTCCTTATTTAAATCTGAGAGGTGCTGTTACATCAGAAAAATTTCTGACCAGTGTCTAATCCATCAGCTCACCTTGAGCAAAATTTCTCCCACTGGCACTGAGCACACTGAGTGAAGCTGGTAATGAACTCTCACAGAGCCTTGGACAGAATCTGTCCAAGGAAAATCAGGAGTGAGAGGTGGTTTTTTTGTTGTTTTGTTTTGGGTTTTTGTTAATAAAGGTACCTGATTTTTAATCTCATCTCTTTTATGGTGAATTCATAAACTGCAGACTAATAACAGCTCTGGAGTCTTGTGTGCCTCTCAGTTTATGACTTTAAAATTAATATACAGAGAGTGACAATAGATCTGGTGCTGTTTTAGTAGTGCTTTTCCTCATGACCTTTAACATCCTGATCCATAGCCATAAAAACCTTCATAAATTCAAAAGGCTGAGGTACTAGAAGACTTGAATGCCATTTCCAGTGCATTTAAAGAATGTAAATAGGAAAATAAGAACAAACCAGAAGATTGAGTCTCTTTTTCTCTTGGACTACTGAAAGTTTATTCAGCTGTTTCTGATGTCTTTAAACTAATTTTTCCTTCAGCCATCTGTCCTAACTTTTTTTTTTTTTCCCTTCCTCCCCTCTCTATGAAAATAGAACTCACCTACATGCCACATTTTGGTGAAAACACTTATTTTAACTTCTGGTTGATTTCATGCAAAGAGAATTCAGGCTTCCCATGGAATAAAACACATCAACATGTCCCTCCTCAGCAATATCACTGTTCAAAGGCTTTGGTTTTTCAAGGCTGTTTTCTTTACCCCTTCAGAGCTGAAAACATTACTCCTCCACAAGCACCATTTAAGACCTAAGTGTCAATGAACCAGGCAGTGAAGTGACAGTTACTTAAACAGCACATGATTCCAGACAGTTTTAGGAAATTCCTAACACTCTGTGTCCTATTCCTTTCCTGGATACAAAGGGACAGATTGTGCCTGAGCTTGGGGGGTGCCTGAGAGGAGAGGTGGGAGCAGGGGGAGGCCAGCAGGCACATGGTGCTCTCCCTTTTGCTCTTCCTTCTCTTCCATGCATGCTCTTCCCATGCTGAGCAGCTGGGATGGTGTCTGTCCTTCAGTTGTGGGGACAAGAACTGGTTGAGCTCAAGTGACTGGGAGCAGGGCAATGTTTGCCACTGAGTGCAGCAGGGCCCTATTGTATCCTAAGCACAGAGATGGGAAGAAGGTAAGGACCACACCAAATCATTGATGAATTTCTCTCGTCATGTTTCCTTCTGATACATCCTGGATATCTCTGCTGTTAGCTCTCCATGAGGTGTCTTTGTTAGGAGCCTGGACTGCAGAACTCAGCCTATGGACAGCTGCACAGGTATGGTGACTCCACCACTTCCCTGGGCAGCCTGTTCCAATCCCTAACCACTCTTGCAGGAAAGACAGTTTTCCCAACATCCAACTTAAACCTCCCTGGTGCCTCTATAACCTCAAATTATCTTATACAATAAAGATAATATAGAAATTATGTCAGAATATCCATTTCCTCTCATTCTATCATTTGGTATTAGGGAGAAGAGACAAACACCCACCTTGCTCCAAGCTCCTTTCAGGGAGTTGTAGAGAGCAAGATGTCCTCTCAGCCTCCTTTTCTGCAGGCTGAATGACTCCAGTTCCCTCAACTGCTCTTCACAAGATCTTTTCTCCAGACCCTTCACCAGCTCCAGCACCTCAACATCTTTCTTGTAGGAAAGGCTGAGCGAGCTGGGGGTGTTCAGCCTGGAGGAGACTCAGGAGGGACCTTCTCACTCTCTACAACTACCTAAAAGGAAGCTGTCTGGTGGGGGTCAGGCTCTTCTCCCAGGCAACTTGTGACAGGACAAGAGGGCATGGTGTGAAGCTGTGTCAGGAGAGGGTTAGGTTGGATATTAGGAAGCAATTCCTCACAGAAAGGCTGATTAGGCACTGGGATGGATTGCCCAGGGAGGTGGTGGAGTCACCATCACTGGAGGTCTTTAAGAAAAGCTTGGATGTGGCACTTGGTGGCAGGGTTTAGCTGATGTGGTGGTGTTAGATTAAAATCTGGACTTGATGATCTCAGAGGTCTATTCCAGCTTCAACAATCCTGTGAGTCTGTGATTCTGTAGTGACAGCCTTAAAACTGAACACAGTATTCAAGTGCTTTGTCCTCCTCCACATCTGCCTGGAGGAACTGGAAGGTTGTCTTTGTCCTTTTGCACCTGATAGAGACTTGCTTGAGTCTTTCTGTTGGAGGTATGACGTTGATGCCTTGGCAGCTGCAATGTCTGCCATGGGTACATCGGAGTGAGGCATTTGGTGATGCATCTCCATGATGAGACTGTTGGGTGTGGAATTCCCATCACTTTTCCCAAGCTAGGAGATCCATGGAAAAGGAAGGCAAAGTTTAGAGGTTTGTTTTTGGTTTTGTTCTTGGTTTTGTTTTGTTTTTGTTTGTTTGTTTGGGGTTTTTTTGTTTTGTTTTTGTTTTGTGGGGGAGAGATGTAGTTATTTCAGGAATGATTTTTTGATGAGGGCTGGATATTCTGTCAGCTTGGAGTTAAGTTGTTAAGCACTGCAAAAAGAGCTTACCTCTGCTTCTGCCTGACAGAGGGGATTTGAGTCTTAAAAGCAATATCAGTGTTGAGATAACAGTGATTTGTCTTCTCCACTGCTCAGACAAATACAGGTAGTCATGGCCACGCTCATCTTAAGCTGAAGGTTCAACTCCATGCTCTTAAAGGTCTCTTCTAACCTCAAGAGTTCTACAATTGCATGATTTAACAGTAAACAGATCAGTTCCTACCCAAGATGCTTTCTTTTGCTGTGAGAAAACTTAGCAGATAGCATGAAAATGGTGAAGCCTCCTCTGACTTGCCACAAGACAGTCCAGAATACATGCAAAAGAAAAAAAAACCAAAAACCTCTTTGATGATTTAATGTAGGGGAAAGGACTTTAAAACCTTAGAGTTTGCTAAAGGACTTTAAAGCCTTAGAGTTTGCTATGAACTCTCTCTGCCTTGAAGGTCCAGTAATGAAAGGGGAATATGCTTTGATTTAAAGACCAGCTTTAAAACATTCAGCTTTGTATTTAGATGCAATTAGGCCCCCAGCATGCTGCCCATCCAGTTCTCCCTGTAATTATTATCTTAAACACAGGACTCTCTGGCCTTTTGTTCTAGCCCTGCTGATATGATTTCCAGGATGCTGCAGGTGTGCACCTTCCTCAGCAGCAGCTGATAACAGCATTCACTTGCTTTGCCACATCACTCTGTTTCCAAAACAGTTTTCCTCCTTTCATGACATAGTTAGTAACAGGTAATTTTCAGTTTGGAAAATGAAGTCAAACATTTCCAAACCTGGTCACATACATGCAGGAGCCTACAAATAAATTACCTTTCAAGTTCTTGCTAATCCACTCAAGTGCCTAATAAGGATCTGAATTAAATGTCTTTCTTTTTCTTTTTTTTTTCTTTTTTTTCCACACAAGTGTTGGGCCTAATTACAGGATCACAGGATTACAGGATCACAGGCTCACAGGATGTTAGGGGTTGAAAGGGACCTCCAGAGATCATCAAGTCCAACACCCCTGCCAGAGCAGGAGCATAGAATCCAGCACAGGTCACACAGAAATGGCATCCAGATGGGTCTTGAAAGTCTCCAGAGAAGGAGACTCCACAACCTCTCTGGAGAGCCTGTTCCAGTGCTCTGGGACCCTCACAGTGAAGAAGTTCCTCTTCATGTTGTGATGGAATCTCCTGTGCTGTAGTTTATATCCATTGCCCCTTGTCCTATCCCAGGGTGCAAGTGAGCAGAGCCTGTCCCCTCCCTCAGATATTTATAAACATTCATTAAATCCCCTCTCAGCCTTCTCTTCTCCAGACTGAACAGCCCCAGGGCTCTCAGCCTCTCCTCACCAGGCAGTGCTCCAGTTCCTTCAGCATCCTTGTAGCCCTCTGTTGGACTCTCTCCAGCAGATCCCTGTCCCTCCTGAACTGGGGAGGCCAGAACTGGATGCAATATTCCAGGTGTGGCCTCACCAGGGCAGAATAGAGGGGGAGGAGAACCTCCCTCAATCTGCTGGACACACTCCTTATGTAAACCAAATAGCTTTAAGATACTGACCTCCCTCCCCCAAGGCATAGCACTCTTATCAGTCTCCCTGATGTACCACTCCAGTCATCACACTTTTAGCTGAGAGATTAAAAAATGAGTGTTCTGGAGGAAAAAAAAAAAAAAAAAAAAGAAAAAGAAGAGAAAAAAAAATAAAAAGAGAAAGCAATTGTTCACACTCCACCTTGGTCTGACTGACTTACAACTCTAAGTATAAAGCTTGACAACTCTTAAGTGGCTGAAAGCCCAGATAAGTTTTAATCTAAAGTATTATTAGTTGGGACAGTTCTCATTAATGTACACAATGAACAATAATAGTGAATTACAGCTCTGAGCACAGCCATCTCAGGTGGCTGGGGTGCTGGTGTTGCTGACTGCTCAGACCTGGAGGACTGCAGTGAAGCTTCAGTGCAGGGCAGGTTCAGGTTGGATATTAGGGGAAGTTTAAGTTGGATACTAGGAAAAAAAAACTCTTCACGAAAAGCTGTCTCAAACAGCTGCCCAGGGAGGTGATTGAATCCCCATCCCTGGAAGGGTTTAAAAGAGACAGAGATGTGGTGCTGAGGGCCATGGTTTGGACCCACACTTGGTAGAGTTAGAAAATGGTTGGACTCAATGATCTTAAAGGTCTTTTCCAACCAAAGTGATTCTGTGATTCAAGGCAGACCATCAAAGAGAGAGCAAGATGGGGAAGGGGAAGCTGAAGGAAAGAGGAAAAGAAGAAATATGATGGTGTCAGAGATGCAGTGTGAAAGAAGGACTAATGTCTCATGGATTGCAAGGGCAGAAGAGACCACTGCCTAGCTGGTACACCATGGAACTTCATACATCTCTTTTGTGCACATCTGGTTCAATGTAGCTCTTATCAAGTCAAACAGACTTACTCACAGCTGTTCTAGTAGAAGTACTCCCTCTATTTATCTTCCCTTCACAGAAACAGAGCATTCTCCTCTATGTCTGTATGTGCATGGACTCCTGTGCAAGAAGCAGAGAGTTCCTGACTGGGGCCTGGAAGCTGTGTTCCCATGTCAGAACACCATTGCCACTCCTGGGCAGTATGGTGTTTTTACTCTTTCTCCACTGTGTTTCCAGATCTCTGTATAGCACTGCTTTAGAATCATTAAGGTTGGAAAACACCTCTAAGATCATCGAGTCCAACCATCAACCTAACCCCACCATAACCACTACACCATGTCCCAAAGTGCCATGGCCACACATTTCTTGAACACCTCCAGGAATGGTGACTCCACCACCTCCCTGGGCAGCCTCTTCCAATCCCTGACTATAATTTCAGTGGGGAATTTTTCTCCTAATTAATATCCAATTCACGGTACCTCCTAGCACGCTGCATTCCTACCACAGCCCTTGAATTGTTTGCCTCTTGTTTCTTACAGCCTTTTCCCAGAAAAAAAAAAGCAAACAAAACAAAACCAAAAACAACAAAAACCCCAACTGGCCCAGCCTGGCTTCCCACTGATCAGCAGACATTGCTTGTTGTGGGCTCTGGCTTGCTGTTAAGAGCAACGTGCCGAAATGTCGACACTCGTACGGCATTGGGCTAGGTTCAGATGTTCACCAAGGCTGAGGAATTCTACTGATCTTGGTGGAATACTCCATGGTTAAAAGACAAGAGGCAGACCGTGGACTGTTCCTCAGAAGTTCTTGAAACAAAAAAATTGTCCCATTGTTTGCAAAATAAGAAAAGAAAGAAAGAAAGAAAGAAAGAAAGAAAGAAAGAAAGAAAGAAAGAAAGAAAGAAAGAAAGAAAGAAAGAAAGAAAGAAAGAAAGAAAGAAAGAAAGAAAGAAAGAAAGAAAGAAAGAAAGAGAGAGAGAAAGAAAGAGAGAAAGAAAGAGAGAAAGAGAGAAAGAGAGAAAGAGAGAAAGAGAGAAAGAGAGAGAAAGAGAGAAAGAGAGAAAGAAAGAAAAAGAAAGAGAGAAAGAAAGAAAGAAAGAAAGAAAGAAAGAAAGAAAGAAAGAAAGAAAGAAAGAAAGAAAGAAAGAAAGAAAGAAAGAAAGAAAGAAAATAAAGAAAGAAAAAAGAAAGAAAGAAAGAAAGAAAGAAAGAAAGAAAGAAAGAAAGAAAGAAAGAAAGAAAGAAAGAAAGAAAGAAAGAAAGAAAGAAAGAAAAAGAAAGAAAGAAAGAAAGAAAGAAAGAAAGAAAGAAAGAAAGAAAGAAAGAAAGAAAGAAAGAAAGAAAGAAAGAAAGAAAGAAAGAAAGAAAGAAAGTTTTCACATTTGTGAAAACTTGTTCCGTGTGTGTAACACTGCATCAGCACCAGAGAGTGTGCATGGGACCCAGAGGGCATGGACTAAACAGTTTTGAAACTCTTCATCTCACCTGCCAATGGAAGCTTTTGTCTTTTCTATTTCCCCTCATGCTTATTCTTCTGTTCCATAGTTTCCATATCATACACTGTGATGATATCTAGAAGGGTTGATGTTCTGGGGCAAGGCAGCCTCCAGATGCTAAGGATGGTTGTTCTTCCCAGAAGCTTGGCTCCAGTGTCCAGGCTTGAGACTCCTTTCTCTTTTCATCTAGGCACCTTGAGTGTTTGTTGTCCCATCATTCGGTATTCCATCAGTTGCTGTCTGCAACTACATGAGGGGAGGTTGTAGCCAGGTGGGGGTTGGTCTCTTCTCCCAGGCAACCAGCACCAGAACAAGGGGACACAGTCTCAAGTTGTGCCAGGGGAGGTCTAGGCTGGGTGTTAGGAGGAAGTTCTTCACAGAGAGAGATTTGCCATTGGGATGTGCTGCCCAGGGAGGTGGTGGAGTCACCATCACTGGAGACGTTCATCAGAAGATTGGATGAGGCACTTGGTGCCATGGTCTAGTTGGTTGCTTAGGGCTGGGTGATAGGTTGGACTGGATGATCTTGGAGGTCTCTTCCAACCTGGTTGATTCTATGATTCTATGATCATAAGAGGGGCTGGACTAGCTGATCTTCAGAGGACCCTTCCTAAGCATTCTATGACTCTGTGATAAAGCTCATATTAGGGTCAGGGTCCTGGGCAGACATCCATCCCCAAAGTCTTTTCCCTGGATTTCTATCTGATTTGAATGAATAGTCCAATTGATAACCAGACTTTGCTACTGGTTGTGGGATAACTTCCCTTCATACAAACACAATCTGTTTGAAATTCACAGGGCACCACAGCTGTATCTGTCTGGGAATTGTTGAACTGAACTCAAGAGTCCAAAACCACTCCAGGGCTTGCATGTCCAACAGCTTTTAAGAGGGACAGTAGAAAGGCTTTTTTTTTTTTTTTTTTTTTTTTTGACCAAAGGTTTCCTCATTTCATTTGTGACTAATATGAGTACTGTCTGGGAAGCATGTTAGCAGATTGAAGCTGGGTAATTACATTACTGCTACCAGACAGCACCAGTCAGAGGCTTGTTTCCACATTTTGTGGCTGATGCTAGCTCCTTGCCTTCACTGTGGGCAAGATGTCCATCAGCTGCCTAGCTCCTGAGCTGAGCCCAAAGGAGCAGAAGGGATCCTTTGTCCAGGAGGAAGACATTTCACTTTCTCTGAGAATCTGGTTCCCAGTTAGGGTCTGTATGCTCCACAGTTTGCTGCCACAGACTGCTGATCCCCCCAGCAGTGGGGCAAAGACTCTTCACTTAACACAGGACTTGAGACTGAACTGAACTGAACAAAGGCAGGACTCTGCCCAATGTGTCACTCAGCCTCTTGCCACTGCTCTGTCCTTCCACCACACATCACTGTGGCTGCAGCCTTCAATTTCTCAGTCAAACAAGACCCAGCCCTGCCATGTGGTAGAGGAATGCCAATCTATTTTGATGTTAGGAACCCAAAAAAAGCCAGGGATGAAAGAGCAGGACGAGATTTACAGTCCTGCTTTTAATTCATCTCAAGGTGCTGATTACCAGAGGCACTAAATCAACCTCTGCTGCCTGTCTGGATAGGGAACACCTGGGAAGGAAAAACCTTGATCTGCAGGGTGGGAGGACACTGCCTCACCTGCAGTAACCTTGCAGCCCTGCAGATGGCTGCACCAAAGCTGTTTGTGACACTTTGTAGTAGGCTGGGCTGGGGAGGGGGTGAGGTGGTGGCCCAGTTATCAGCAGGCTCTGAGCCCACAGGGACACAGATACAGCAACGACCTGATAGCAGGATGAGTGACCTTTGTTTTAAGAAACACAGATACTTCACAAGTACAGAGTTGCAGACAGCCTGGAAAGCTGTCTGCATCCCAGAACAATGCTGTTGCACAATAACAATCCCATTTTCTTTAAAGCAAACAAGTAAAAAAAAAAAAAATTCTAACCCAGTTACTCAACAGCTCAGGGGAGTGCCAAATAGTGGGGATTTTTTTTGGGGAAAAAAAAAATTAAATAAAATTTTAGGCTGGAGTAGAAGAGTCCTACCTAGATGTTGCTTTCTTCTCTGGTTAAAGTGTGAGCCCATTCCTGATATCCTCTCCATCCACCACGCTGAGCACATCAGTGGGGCCACACCACTACAAAAGCAGTGGCAGAGAGGGGCTCTGCCTGATGTCTTTATTTCACAGAATCATAGAATGCATTGGGTTGGAAGAGACCTCTACAGGTCATCATGTCCAATCCCCCTGCAGTCAGCAGGGACATCCCTTACTAGATCAGGTTGCTCAGAGCCTCATCAAGCCTGATCTTCAATGTCTCCAGGCACGGGACCTCCACAAATTCCCTGACAAACTATTCCAGTGCTCCACCACTCTCATAGTAAAGAACTTCTTCCTAATGTCCAATCTAAATCTACCCTGCTCTAGTTTCAAACCATTGTCCCTTGTCCTAGTGTCAGACACTGGTGTCCCAGTGGTTCTATTTCTTGGTACTGCATTTCTCGAGGTACCAACCTGGAGCCCATTCTCTTGCTCAGCCTGGACACGACTTCAAACACAGAGATGTCTGGTGGCAGTCAGCCATGTTCTTCTCAAGCCTGTTAGGACATTGTTCTGTGGAAACCTGTGGTGCAGTTACCAGGTCTGGCAGTTTCTTTGTGACCTTCAGCCTTCCCAGGCTGCTGCTCTGAGTGGGTAGCTGAAGGGAACTGAAAAGAAACCAAAAGCAATGTTGCTGCTAAGGTCAGCTTCTGTAGTGTTGGACACAAAATGGATATGTAGTTAATAAATGATTTCATTTCATCCTCATGGGTCAGTTCTTTCACCTCTAAAAGTCAAGGTCAGGAGAGAATTTGGTACCCAGAGGAGGCTTTAAGCTGTAGCATTCATTCAGCGTTTGGATTTGAACACAGAGCTGGGAAGGTGGGGAACTTGTTCAGGATGATCCTTTATGGTAAGCAGAAGATGGTTCCCAATGGAACCCAAACTTCCTCAACCTGAAGGGAATCCAGCTTCCTCACAAGCTATCAATATTACTCCTCCAGCTCATTTTTGTCAAGCCTTACCTCCTAGTGACCCTCTGAGAGTGCACTCTGACAGCACACACAAGACAAAACCTTAATGTGCATCCTGCCCACAGCCATTGCTGTGAGCTTGAATTCTTACAGAGTGGCTCTACAAATATTTTTTGGTAAGCTTTCTCTTATAGCTTTCTTTTAGCTAGCTCCCCTCCAGATTTTGGAGCCCCCAAAATAACGTTTTTTGCAGAGAACCTTTTGAAAGTGATGATGGATATAGAGGAGACTCCTCCCTTTTGATACAACTGATCTCTAAAAACTGTGTCACAAAGAGCAGAATTTCAGAGGTTTTCCTTCCTTTTTTTTTTTTTTTCTTGACCTTTCAAGCCAGCATTTGGACCTTTCTAAGAAGGAAACTGAAGAGGAGACACAAATCATAGAATCATAGAATCATAGACAGAGAATCATAGACAGAGAATCATAGAATCATAGAATCACAGAATCATGGAATGGTTTGTGCTGGAAGGGAGCTTAAAGATCATTTAGTTCCAACCTAGGACACCTCCCACCAGCCCAGGTTGTTCAAGGTCTCATCCAGCCTGGCCTTGAACACCTCCAAGGATGAGGCTTCCACCACCTCCCTAGGCAACCTGTTCCAATGTCTCACCACCCTCAATGTCAAGAATTTCTGCCTAATCTGCAGTCTAAATCTTCCCTCCTCAAGCTTCAATCCATTCCCTCTTGTCCTATCACTACACGTCCTTGTAAGAAATTCCTCCTCAGCTTTCTTGCAGGCCGCCTTCAGGTACTGATCATGGATGTTCCTTCACACAACTAAATATTTCTGAATTAGAAAATAACCTCTGCCCTGGTGAGGCCATACCTGGAATATTGCATCCAGTTCTGGGCTCCCCAGGTCAAGAGGGACAGGGATCTGCTGGAGAGAGTCCAATGGAGAGCTACAAGGATGCTGATGGAACTGCAGCACTGTCCTGTGAGGAAAGGCTGAGAGCCCTGGGGCTGGTTAGTCTGGAGAAGAGAAGACTGAGAGGGGGTTCAATAAATGTTTATAAATATCTGAGGGAGGGAGGGACAGGCTCTGCTCACTTGCACCCTGCAATAGGACCAGGGGCAATGGATATAAACTCCAGCACAGGAGGTTCCACCTCAACATGAGGAGGAACTTCTTCACTGTGAGGGTCACAGAGCACTGGAACAGGCTGCCCAGGGGGGTTGTGGAGTCTCCTTCTCTGGAGATTTTCAAGCCCCATCTGGATGTGTTCCTGTGTGACCTGTGCTAAATTCTATGGTCCTGCTGTGGCAGGGGGGTTGGACTTGATGATCTCTGGAGGTCCCTTCCAACCCCTAACATCCTCTGATCCTATTAAACAATGGAAGTGATTTTCCTACCAGTGCTCACTGTGGTAACAGAATTCACTGCAAGGCTAGTAACTGTATCTATCTACATATATAAATAAAACCTTCAGAAATATTAAGCAGCTTAAATACAGCAGCCATTCTCATTCCCTAGGAAAAAAAACCCAACAGGATCTTGACTTACTTTTAAAGCAAAAAAAAAGAGTTTTCAGACATCTCTTTTTTTTTTTTTTTTAAGGTGTATTTTCATCACCTTTTATCAGGTGAGATTTCTTCTCACAGTTTCTTCCCAGCAGCAACTCTAATCTGATGCTATGCCTTCCAACTGCAAAGGAGGGAAGCCATGCCACAAAATGTTGGTAATGTTGAAACAGAAAAAAGAAATAAAAAAAGAAAAATACTTGGTACCAATTTGAGCTATGTTGACATATACAATCTGTAAGAATTTCATAGTTTAAATACCCCAAAGGAAGAAAAAAAAAAACAACAAAAAAGAGGCATTTTTGTGGTATTTCTCCTGGAAGAGGCTCAACAACAAATCATGTGGCAATATTTCTAGCTGCAAGAGCACAAGGAGGCCTTTTTTTTGTTGTTGTTGTTGTTGGGATGGTAGAAATAACATGCTTAAACTCTTTGGCCCAAAAGGCCTTTCTGACATTCTTTCTGTTGGAAAGCAGGAGGTGGGAATGTTTTAATGAGAAACGTGGGAATTTCTTCATAGTCAGCCTTCAGGGGCCTCAACTCCGCTGAAAAATAAATGGGTTAAAACTTGGGCTTGGAGATTTCTCTGTCAGCCAGTTCATTAACCTCAAGGCAAGCCACATCTTCCTCTCTTCAAGGAGTGGGTTGTATTTAAAGGAGGTCTCTCTATGCTTACTTCCCATCAAAGCAGATAGGAAAACACTCAAGGAGCCACTGTCAACAGCACAAAAACTCTTAGAAAAGCAGTCAAGAAACCATAATCAATACTGGCTAAAACCTACACAGAAATATTTAGACCCACTTACAAAATGTTCTCAGCCACATGGTTGACCTGAATCAGTATTCCCCAGGGCTGCCTGTCCAATGGCATCATGCAGAGCCATCTCCTGTGCAACTGAGCCTGAGGTGCGAGGGTATGGAGATGCTTTCCTGGAGACCTGAACTCTGGTGTCAGTCCTAGCACACCTCAACCATGTCACCAAAATGGTTTGTCTTGCACCTCCTGTGGAAAAGCAATGTCTTTCTTTTTTTGTTTTGTTTTGTTTTGCTTTGCTTTGCTTTGTTTTGTTTTGCTTTGTTTTGTTTTGCTTTCTTTTCTTTTCTTTTCTTTTCTTTTCTTTTTTTTTCTTTTCTTTTCTTTTCTTTTCTTTTCTTTTCTTTTCTTTTCTTTTCTTTTCTTTTCTTTTCTTTTCTTTTCTTTTCTTTTCTTTTCTTTTCTTTTCTTTTCTTTTCTTTTTCTTTTCTTTTCTTTTCTTTTCTTTTCTCTTTTCTTTTCTTTTCTTTTCTTTTCTTTTCTTTTCTTTTCTTTTCTTTTCTTTTCTTTTCTTTTCTTTTCTTTTCTTTTCTTTTCCTTTTGGTTTTTTTCCCTCCTGCCTTTCCTGAGCACTGTTAGTGCTCTTCTATGCTGTGTGTGTAAGCAAACCCTGCCACCCTTTACAGGCACTGGGGGTTTGTCAAGGGACAGTCTCTGGGTTGCTTTCTCCTCTCCAAGACTTGGCTCTGTAGGGCAACTTTCACAGTGGTTGCAGCCCTCTTTACCTAGGCAGCATTCTCCAGAGAGTGGTTGCAGGCAAGGTTCAAGACTCCTTCACAGGTCAAAATACCTTGGGAACTAATTTGATGCTGTGACCTCCTGGAGTAGGATCCACAACAATGTGCATTATCTCCCTCTCCTCTGTTTTAAATATCAGAATCTCATGCTGATGCCACATGGACAGTGACACTGAGTGCACCCTCAGCAGGTTTGCTGATGACACCAAGCTGTGTGGTGCAGCAGACAGGCTGGAGGGAAGGGATCCACCCAGAGAGACTTGGACAGGCTGGAGAGGTGAGCACAAGCCAACCTCAGGAGGTTCAACAAGACCAAGTGCAAGGTCCTGCATTTGTGTCTGGGCAATCCCAAGCACTGAGAGAGGCTGGGCAGGGACTGGCTGGAGAGCAGCCCTGAAGAAAAGGACTTGGGGGTGCTGGGGGAGGAGAAGCTCAACAGGAGCCAGCAGTGAGCACTTGCAGCCCAGAAAACCAATCACATCCTGGGCTGCATCAAAAAAGCATAGCCAGCAGGTTGAGGGAGGGGATTCTCCCCCTCTGCTCCACTCTGGTGAGACCTCACCTGGAGTACTGTGTCCAGTTCTGGAGTCTCTATTACAAGAAGGATCTGGAGGTGCTGTAAGGTGTCCAGAGAAGGTCCATGAGGATGAGCAGAGGGCTGGAGCTGCTCTGCTATGGAGACAGACTGAGAGAGTTGTGGTTGTTCAGTCTGGAGAAGAGAAGGCTCCGAGGTGACCTTCTTGTGGCCTTCCAGTATCTGAAAGGGGCTAACAGAGAGCTCCCTTGTAGCTTTTTTAAGGTGTCATGGAGTGATAGGACTGAGGGGAATGGAGCAAAACTAGAAATGGATAGATTCAGATTGGATGTTAAGAAGTTTTTCCCCATGAGGGTGGTGAGAGACTGGCACAGGTTGCCCAGGGAGGTGGTGGAAGCCTCATCCCTGGAGGTTTTTGCAGCCAGGCTGGATGTGGCTGTGAGCAACCTGCTGTAGTGTGAGGTGTCCCTGCCCATGGCAGGGGGGTTGGAACTGGATGATCCTTGAGGTCCCTTCCACCCCTGACAACTCTATGATTCTATAATTCATTTCAATGAGTTTTAATAAATGAATGAGTGGGAGTGAAAGGAAAACAATTGAACTGGTCTAAATTATGTAAAACAACTGAACTGGTCTAAATTAAATAACTTACTGGGTTTACAAGCTGAGCAAGGCTATTTGTAATCTATAATTGGCAGGATCTTTCAGAAAGCAATAGCAGTGTGCCCAGGTGGCCAAGAAGGGCAACAGCATTCTGGCCTCTGTCAGGAACTGTGTGACCAGCAGGACAGCACAGTGATTGTCACCCTGAAGGTGGTGAAGAGTCTGGAGAACAAGGCTGGTGAGCAGCAGGTGAGGGACCTGGGGTAGTTTAGTCTAGAGAAAAAGAGGCTGAGGGGAGACCTCCTTGCTCTCTACAACTCCCTGGAAGGAGGTTGGAGCCAGGTGAAGGTCAATCTCTTCTCCCAGGTAACAAGTGATAGGACAGGAGGAAATGGCCTCAAGTTGCACCAGGGGGGTGTTCAGGTGGGATATTGGGAATAAGGTCTTCACCCAAAGGATGACACTGGAACAAGCTGCACAGGGAGGCGGTGGAGTCACCATCTCTGGAGGTGTTTAAAAGGTGTTTGGATGAGGAACTTAGGGACATGGTCTAACAGTGGTGTACAGGGAGGTGTTAGGTTATGGCTGGACCTAGTGATCTTAGGGACTTTCCCAACCAGGCAGTTCTGTGATTCTATAGATTCCCCCCACGCACTGAAAGGCAATGAAGGGATTACCCATGTGAACACCAGGTCTTGTAGTGTGGCTCAGCTGGGGATGCCTTTGGTTTGCTCAAGTAGCAAGGGCACACAGAGCATTCCCCACAGTGCCGGGAGGGAAGCAGCAGAATGGCTGCTTAGAAGAATAGAAATGTCTTGAATTTCTTCTGAAGCTATAAAGCCAGAAGAAAGTTTTTGAGCACAGCCTTTACGCTCGGTGTTACTCACCACATCTGACTTGCTTCGGTTGATGCTTTCTGCTCTTTAACTTTCTCTTGAAGAGGATTTTGTTTGGTTGGTTTATTTTTCAGTCTTGTTCACTTACAGCCTGTGTTAAATTCCAAACCCAAGGCACTGTCTACAGATGCCTAGCTGATGACACTGGATCATCTTGGTCTCCACAGTGTCACTATTGGAGGTCTGCTGAGTGATTGTGCTGTGGCAAACAGAAACAGCGCTGGAGCCTGCCCTAGCACATGGAGCAGGGAAAGCTGAGACACACACTCAACCCACGAGACCAAGAGAAGTTGCTTTCCTAGGATGTGATTAATGCAAACTCTGAGTCACAGGGAGTCAGCAAGAATGATGAGATTTGCTGGAACAGTTAAAGCAAAAGCCTTAGAAGATAGATTTTGCAAGGAAGAGGGAAGACTCTTGATTGCCCTGCCGGTCTGCATGTGCCACTCTAACTCCTATTTATCAGCAACTAATATTTTGAACCAAAATGTCTCATGATGTGCAACATTTCAGCCCTGACTTCTTAAAAAGTCAGCATCCCTTCAAGAGCAGAGAGTGTCTAATGGTTTACTTTGAAATGGCAATTCTCTGACTTGGGAAAGCAGCGAGGAAAATTCCTGGAGCCGTCGCTCTCTCTTCAGATGTCAACAGTTTTTCAAGGCATGTTCCAAACCTGGCTGTGAAGTACAAACATGAGGGCATTCAGATTGAGTGCCAGAACTTAAGCTGTGATACCACTTAGCCTGACCTACATAAAATGCCAAGGCACTCGTTCCTTAAAACCTACAGTGCATGGGAACAGGGAGGACTTTCAGCTTGACTCAGCTGCAGCATGCTTGTTGATCTGAAATGAGGCCAAATGTTGAATGCTACTTGAATGTATCTTTCTGTACCTTCATTTTTTACTTCAGACTGCAGCTGAGGGACTCAGTCATGATGAATTGAATGCTCTGTGCACGTCCTCTCTATCTGATCCCCTTCTTCTTTCACCAACTTCACAAAATCACAGAATCAAAGAATCAACCAGATTGGAAAAGACCTCAGAGATCATCAAATCCAACCTATTACCTAATACCTAACACCTCCTGAGAATTAAATCGTGGCTCCAAGTGCCACATTCAAGCTTTTTTTAAACATCTGCAGGGACAGTGACTCCACCACCTCCCTGGGCAGCACATCCCATGGCCAATTACTCTTTCTGGGTAGAATGTTCTCTTCACCTTGAGCCTAAACCTCCCCTGGCACAGCTTGAGACTGTGTCCTCTTGTTCTGGTGCTGGTTGCCTGGGAGAAGAGACCAACCCCCACCTGGCTACAACCTCCTTTCAGGTAGTTGTAGACAGCAATGAGGTCTCCTCTGAGCCTCCCCTTGTCCAGGCTAAACACCCCCAGCTCCCTCAGCCTCTCCTCACAGGGCTGCACTCCAGACCTCTCCCCAGCCTCACTGCCCTTCTCTGGACACTTTCAAGTATTTCAATGTCCTTCTTAAACTGAGGAGCCCAGAACTGGATCTCTGAGGTCTTTTCCAACCTGGTTGATTCTGTGATTAACTCTTTGTTCAATTGCTGAGCTGGTTATCAGATTGCTGTTACTGGAAGACTCACTCCAGCCTCTGTTGACTGAACAACCTCTAGCAGGGTTGTTCAGAAAGTAACAGGAAGGCAGCACAAAGTTTTCAGATAACTTCATCTCATCCTTGCAAAGCTGACAATCTAGTAGTCAAAAAGCCCTGATAAGCTTGTAATGGGAAACCCTGGAGACACCAGGGATGGATAAGGAAGGGATGAAGCTACTTGCTTCTCCCAGGTTTCCTTGGAAATGTGTTTCTCACAAGAGTAAAGTGCTAGTAGACTTGCAGCAAGAGGGTGTTTCTCTTTGCACCAGTCAGCCCACAAAGGTTACCTACATATTTTTCCAGGAAGCTGTGTGGTTACTCACTCAGCTATGGGTGGCAGTTCTAGCTGTGTGGGAAGGGATGTGGTCACCCAGGGCAAGGGCTTCCCTTGGAAGGGAAACAGCTCCCAGACAGGTCCTGAGCTGGTGGATGTCAGCAGCTCTACCCTCCACGCTTCCTGGATGGAAAGGGAAGGCTGGAGCCCACCCATCATCACTGCAGCATCAGCACCTTTGCTTGCAGGAAACTCCTGGCAATGATGCCAGTTTGGAGGGTACAAAGCTGGGGGCAGGGGAGTTACCACCTGAACCTGAAGGTCTGTTAGTCAGCCCTGGTGGTGAATGCTGCAATTTCTGGTGCTGACTCTCCCATCATTTTCCAGTTTGGGCTCTAGTAGCACACACTCAACAACACATCTTCATGGCTCATTTTCTTTCATTTTTTCATAGTTTCCTTTGATTTTGTTGGAGAAGGCTGAGAGGGGATCTGATTACTATCTGTAGGATGGGTGTCAAGAAGAAGGGGTCAGGATCTTTTCAGTGGTGTCCTGTGATAGGACAAAGGGCAATGGACCCAAACTGCAAGCCAGGAAGTTCCATCCCAACAAAAAGAAAGTTGTTGTTCTGCTTTGGGCACAGGAGTAGGTTGCTGACAGGACAAGGGGTCACAGTCACTAACTTGAACATAAGTTCCATCTAAACATGAGGAGGAACTTTTTTAATTTAAGGGTGGCAGAGCACTGGAATGGGCTGCATGGAGAGGTGGTGGAGTCTCTATCTCTGGAGACATTCAAAACCTGCCTGGACTTGTTCCTGTGTGACCTTTTCTAGATGAACCTGCCATGGCAGGGGGGTTGGATTTGATGATCTCCAGAGGTTCCTTCTAACCTCTACCATTCTGTAATTCTGTGATTGTGTGGCCACAAAGCCCAGGAAACCCAACACACCTTTCCTTCAGGAATATTACAGCTCCCTGGCACTGGTTACCTCCAGCTGTGCCTGCTCCAACCTTGCACATCCTGTGTGCCCTGGCATGCAAACCCTCCTCCTTTTCCTGCTTCTGGGAGGTTTTGGACATCTGAAAGCTTTCAGAATTGTTACTGGGGAGCCTCACCTGATTTCCTCATTCACACATGTTCCTGGTGTTCTTCTGTGCCTTCTTTCACAGCTATGTTGTGTTTATTTGAGATCAGGGCTTTTAAGCCCATTTCCCATTGTTCCTTTTCTTCCTCTTCCATTTGCAGTTATAGAAGCTGGATTAAGAACAATCTCAAAGCCCATCTGTTTAAAAGGCATGGATTTGAAAAGCCTTTGGAGTATTTCTGAAGGCAGATATTTCTTCATGTGTCGTAACTCCAGAAGAACAAGCACACAGGTATGGATATTTTTATTTTTTTTAATTAAAAACAACAACAAAAAAGCCTGATAGGAACTAATTTTCTGCCACATGTGGGGGCTGTGCACCTCGATGCTATTTAGAATTGACCTTGTGAGTAGTGGGGCAGGGGTGTTTTTTCTTGCAAAGATTTATCTGCCTGTTTGTTCCCAGGGCTTTGTGGAGCTGTCTGTCTAGAATTTCCACATTATAAATGGCTCTTGTTTTGGTAAAGTTGGAATTATTTTCATTAGCTGGTCACCTGGGGCCTGACCAGAGCCAGGCTAAAAACTTCAGACAAGCACTAGAGCTTTTGCAATCCGTCTCAGTCTCTCTCTCCTGTCATCCCCAAGGAAATGAAAGGCAGAGAGGTTTATGCTTCAGGTTAATGTTTTAGAAGTGTTTGAGGCAGGAAGCAAATGGAGTTATTCATAAGTTCCTTGAGGATGCTTTGTTTCAGCCTAAAGGACTGAAGCTTTACTGAGTAAAGGCCAGCCAGCAAGAAGTGACCAGAGGTAGGGTTTGCCTTTAGAATGTGCTCCAAGACCTAGGGTTTGCCTTTAAGATGTGCTCCAAGACCTAGGCACTCACTTTTCAGAGTCCTTCTGACACATCCTAGCTGTGATGTGGACTTTAGGTAGTGATAGGACTGGGGGGAATGAAATAAATCTGGAAGTGGGAAAATTCAGGCTGCACGTGAGGAAGAAGTTCTTCCCCATGAGAGTGGTGAGAGCCTGGAATGGGTTGTCCAGGGAGGTGGTTGAGGCCCCATCCCTGGAGGTGTTTAAGGCCAGGCTGGATGAGGCTCTGGCCAGCCTGATGTAGTGTGAGGTGTCCCTGCCCATGGCAGGGGGTTGGAACTGGATGATCCTTGTGGTCCCTTCCAACCCTGACTGATTCTATGATTCTAAATAAGTCTTGGCTGAGACTTGGGTAAGTCTCATACTGAAAATATGGACTAAGACATGGCAACACAGAACCACAGAATCATTTGGAAAAAACCTTTAAGATCATGGAGTCCAACAATTATCTAACTACCAAGTCTGGTGCTTGAACCATGTCCCTCAGCACCATGTTTCACCTCTGGCTGCATCCATGGTTCACTGCATCCTTCTCTCTCTCTCTTTCTGTTATTCTGAGCATGTGTTGTTCTTGTCAGCTCTAATTCTGTAAGACACTTTGCTGTGTTTGTGTAGAATGAAGTACCAGGCAGCCAAGTGAGGTCAACACCAGGTTGTGCTCTTTTGGTTTTGCTCCACCTATTTTCATGTGTAGTGAACTCTCTCAATTTCTACACCAACTCATCATTAAAATCAGAGGTGAATTACAATTTCTGAGGATAAACATATCCCAACAAAGTGGTTCATGGCTGCTTGCTTACCGTGTGCCATCTGTGTGCCAAAGCCAAACGCAGGCGAGCGTGGGATGCATACTGCATGAGGAGCCCATATGAGGGAGCCCTGCAGCTTTCTCAGGAAACATTTTGTGATTACTTTCCTCAGAAGAATTCTCTTTTTCACGTGCTCCCTCCTCACAATACTTTGTGGGTTGACCTCTGGTGTCTAAAGCCTGCCTCTGCTTTGTATCGGTTGTCTCTCTGTGTACTGCTTTCTGTGTCTGCTCCTTTGCTTTGGTTGTTTCATTTTGCACTAAGGCACCCAGAGTGTTGCTTTGGTCTTGGGGGCTGTGATCCAATATGCAGATCCTAAGGAGCTGGATTGCTATGAAAAACATAACCTTCAGTGAAACAGTCCCACCTTATGTCCATGAAACACTCTCTAGTACTAAAAATCCCATCAACACGGGGGGCTTCTGCTCTGGCTTCAAAGGGAACAACTTGCACCTCCAGAAAATGATTGATTTTGTTGGTTTCACAGGATCACAGTACATTAGAGGTTGGAAGCAACCTCAAGAGATCATCCAGTTCAACCCCCCTACCAAAGCAGGATCACTTGGGGCACTCCACACAGCAATGCATCCAGGTGGGTTTTGAAAGCCTCCGGAGAAGGAGACTCCACAACTCCCCTGGGCAGCCTGTTCAAGAGCTCTGTCAACCCTCACTGTGAAGAAGTTTCTCCTCATGTTGAGGTGAAATCCTCTATGTTCAAGCTTGAACCTGTTGTTCCTTGTCTTATTATTGTGCACCACCCACAAGAGCCTGGCCCCCTCCACTTGACACCCACCCCTCAGCTATTGATCAACATTGATCAGATCCCTCTCAGCCTTCTCTTCTCCAGACTAAACAGCCTCAGGGCTCTCAGTCTCTCTTCACAGGGAGATGCTCAAGTCCCCTAAACATCCTCCTGGCTCTCCCTTGGACTCTCTCCAGCAGGTCTCTGTCTCTCTTGACCTGGGGAGCCCCAAACTGGACACAGGATTGCAGCTGTGGTCTCAGCAGGGCAGAGCAGAGGGGGAGAAGAACTTCCCTAGCCCTGCTGGCCACACTTTTCTTGATGCATCCCAGGTTTGACACACACAATCACAGAATGGTAGGGGATGGAAGAGACCTCTGAAGATCATCTAGCCCAACCTGCCTGCACTTCTCTTCTGACTTGTTAAACACCTCAGTGCCCTCCCATGGCACCAGCAGCATGATGCCCCTCTCCCACACACTCACAGGAGAATATGAAACCAGTGGTTTCTCAAAATGTGTCTAACCCAGCTGAGGGGAAATCTTTAACAGTGTCACCATGGTGGCCACCATTACCATCTTGCTCTTGTAATATGCATCACATACAAAATGAAAACAGACATTTTTGGGAAACCTCTTGATGTGTCAGAGATACATGACCACTTTCCACGTTGTTTCTAGGATCTGGATCAGTTTTCTAAAGGAAAGCAAAAGCTCAGTTTACCCTAAATCCTAATGGTTAGCCATGGAATAAGCCAATTGTCCTTTTAGTTTTCAAGAATGCTAAAAATGGTACCAGATATTCTTGAAATGTAGCTTCTAAAGTGCTCTTTTTGATGGAGGATGCTTTTTGTCTGTGTGAAACCCTTCAATGAACATTATTAGATCTGGAGGTTGGCAAGCCAGACCCTCTAGCTCCTCCATCATCAGGGGTGCACCACAACTCTGATGTTTTTGGTAGAAAGGGTAGGGCAGAATCTAGTCAAACATAGTTGTCTTTCTACAACTACCTAAAGGGAGGCTGTCATGAGGTGGGTGTTGGTCTTGTCTCCCAATAAGAAGTGATAGAACAAAGAGAAATAGCCTCAAGCTGCACCAGGGGAGGTTTAGGATGGACATTAGGGAAAAAAAAATCACTAAAAGGGTTGTCAGGCATGGAAAAAGGCTGCCCAGAGAGGTGGTGGAGTCACCACCCCTGGAGGTGTTTAAAAGCCATGTAGATGGGGTGCTTGGTAGAACAGGGTCAGTGGTTGGACTTGATGATCTTGAAGGCCTTTTCCAGCCTGACTGATTCTGTGGTGAAAACATGGGGCTAAGCTTTAACTGCTCTCTGCTTCAGCCAGCTAAATGAACTTCTGAGCAACAGCTGGAGTGCAAACTCCCCTTCCTTCAGAAGAGCAAATACACCATCTACTACAATAGGTGGAATCCATCCAATCTGCTCCAGCACATGGCTCCACCATGCTGGCTGCATGCACTCAGCCCCGACCTCCCAGTTTGCATGGCAGCCTGTAGTGGTTGAGCCTGCCCAGCCAGCTGGCTGGGGGGAATCAACAAGCTGGAACTGACAAAACATTTTTCCTGACATATTTAGAATATTTCACTGGGGAGAAATCTCTCCAGATTCAACATTTGATTCTTGCAGCCTGCCCTGGGAGATTAGAATACAGAAGAAGGCAACGTTAAGTCATGCATGTTCCAATTAAAAACAAACACAATGGCTGGGATTCCATCCTCGATTGCAGCCACACTGAAGCCTCTGTGGTTGCACCAGAGTAAGTGAGGACAGGCTTTGACCTGGTGCCTTGAAACAAAACTCACAGAAGTGATAGACAAGCACAAACTGGACTGTAAAGCTTCAGTGATTTTCATCTGAGAAACCATGGGAGAGAAAAAGGTCTTCTGTCAAGCAGGGATTTAATGCTTCGAAGGTGAAGCAAGACAAAAAAAAGAATTACTTGCAACAACCAAAATTAATTTTTTTCTGACAGTGAGGCAGATTTTTGTCATCAGCAGCTACACAATAATGTATGGCAAGTGATTAAATAAACAGATTGCTGCTTGAGCAAGTTGCTTTTAGTTTGAGAAATCAAAGCCACTAGAATCAGCTCTGCCCACTAAAAGAAAATGGTTTGGTCACACTGTGACCACACAGAAGGGTCTGCTCATCAGTGGGATTTGCCTGCAGGACATCTCTAAGGAAGAAGCACGTGCTGGAGGGTGTCCAGAGAAGGGCTATGAGGGTGAGCAGAGGGCTGGAGCTTCTCTGCTATGGAGACAGACTGAGAGAGTTGGGAATTTTCAGTCTGGAGAAGAGAAGGCTCCAAGAAAGGAGACCTTATTGTGACCTTCCAGTATCTGAAGGGGACTGCAAGAAAGCTGGAGAGGGACTTTTTAGGATGTCAGGACTGGGGGGAATAGAACAAAAAAATAGAAATGGGTAGATTCAAATTGGATGTTAGGAAGAAATTCTTCCCCATGAGGGTGGTGAGACACTGGCACAGGTTGCCCAGGGAGGTGGTGGAAGCCTCATCCCTGGAGGTTTTTGCAGCCAGGCTGGATGTGGCTGTGAGCAACCTGCTGTAGTGTGAGGTGTCCCTGCCCATGGCAGGGGGTTGGAACTGGATGATCGCTGGGGTCCCTTCTAACACTGACAGTTTTATGGTTCTATGATTCTAGAAGTATCCTTCATACCTACCCAGTGCAGACAGCACTGGGCTGGCTGGGGGCACCAGGCCTCTGCTGACTCTGGAGGGGTTTGCATGGATGAAACGAGAAGACGTTTCATGAGTGCTTTTCTCTCTGCTTTCATTCTGCTTTCTGTCCTGAAGCATTGACAATAGTTGGATTTTGAAGATCCACCTTCTGCATGTCCAAGAGCTTTTTCTGTAACTTTTAGAATAGGCTGCCCAGGGAGGCAGTGGAGTTCACATTCCTGGAGGTAATCAAGAAACATGTTGCCATGGCACTCTGGGACATGGTTTAATGGCCAAAGTGGTGTTGAGTTGACAGTTGGTTTGATGATCTTAGAGGTCTCTTCCAACAGAAAGAATTCTATGATTCTATGGGTCCTTAGTAGCAATTCAGCTCCCAAGAAGCATGCAAATCACATGTGCTGCTGCCAAGGCATAGAAACTATAGAAGCAGCATGAAAGTTTCCCCATTCTTGTCTCACCCTTGACCTGAGTGAGGCCATTCTGAAGCTCCTGTGCAGCCTCTTGCCTGTTTACATCATACCCATCTGTTAGCAGGGCACTGCACCCACTCACCACATAGTCCATCATGTCCACCCGAGCTGATGATAGATCTGAAATGGCAACCTGTATGACTTTATAAAAGGCTGTGATTTAGTGCATGTCTGCACCATGTAGTGTCTCTTTTGAGCTCTGTGTAGTATCATCCTATCTGCTTTATCTCACTGGCCAAGGGTTAGGAGTTTTTGTTTTGTTTTGCGCTCTCTAAGCGCCTGCTCTGTCATCTGTGTGCCACATTGCACTCCCTATTCATCAAAGATATTTAGCACTCCACAGGGTGAGTGCTCCAGGACTCTGAGATTCCTATCACAACTCCAGCCCTTCTTAAAGTAAGACCTTGTGTTTGCCTCCTGCATCAAAAATAAATGCTTTTGGCAGAAAGTGCAGCTGGGCACTGCTTTTCTTCTTAGTTTCTTAGTTGGAGCCTCCTTCCATCCCTAGCAGCCTTTGAAACTACTTTCATGAAGAGAGAGTAGATCCAGTTTATAGTAGATGAGGATTAAATAAAAAAAAAAAAAGCCCAGCTGCAATGAAACTCCTCTAAAAACTCTCTGTGTGCATGAGGAGAAGAGCCTAAGACAGCTCTGCAGCAAGGGAAAGGAAGTTTGGTGTTTGGTCTTTGAATATTTGCTTTGGTTTCAGTGTGACTCTGTGTGCAATCTTAGCCTTTGGCATATTTTCATCACCACCAAAACATATGGTTACAGAAGGAAACTGAAACTTTTGCTCTGGATTTTTCTTACTTATCAGACAGCTTCTGAGATCAGGGCCTGGCTGTGCACTGGGTGTACTCCTGGTAGGAGGCAATCCCAGCTGTGAGGTACCTACCATTAAACAGAAGAGGAAAAAGATGAGATAAAAGGTCATGGACTCCGGGTCATGAAGCAAGGCACTAAATGCGTTTCTTCTTCTTTCTTACTCAGTTCCTTACAGCAGGAGCAAAGATGATCCTGGAACTCACCAGGAAGAAATAAGATTCCCATCAACTTCAGCTGCCTTAGGGTGCTGTCCTGAAGTGAACCATCCTACAGCTGGAGTTTCATTTACTCTTGTATGGTGTTGTCTGTGACAAGCAGCTGCATTCAGAGTGAAAATATCAAGCCTTAGTGGTTGGACTCAATGATCTTAAAGGTCTTTTCCAGCAGAAACAATTCTCTGATTCTCTGATTCTGTGATTCTATGATGCTGTGATTCTGTGATGCTGCGATTCTGTGATTCTATAATTCTGTGATTCTCTGATTCTGTGATTCTATGATTCTGTGATTCCCTGGTTCTATGATTCTGTGATTCTCTGGTTCTATGATTCTGTGATGCTGTGATTCTGTGATTCTATGATTCTATGATTCTGTGATGCTGTGATTCTGTGATTCTATGATTCTATGTTCTATGATTCTATGATTCTATAATTCTACGATTCTATGAATCTGTGATTCTCTGATTCTGTGATTCTGTGATTCTATAATTCTGTGATTCTATGATTCTATGGTTCTCTGATTCTGTATTTCTGTGATCCTCTGATTCTATGATTCTATGATTCTGTGATCTTCTGATTCTCTGATTCTCTGATTCTGTGATTCTCTGATTCTCTGATTCTTTGATTCTCTGATTCTCTGATTCTCTGATTCTCTGATTCTCTGATTCACAAAATTTCCTGGAATTAAATCTTTCTCTTAAAGATCCTTACTTTTCTCTGACTCTTGGTAGAAATGGGAATTATTAGGAACAAGAGAGGAAAACAGATGAAATTTATGGCCACTGAAAGTTCCTTTCCACAAGAAACCGGGCTACAATGGTTCACTGAAACTACCTGAGTAAGTCATTGCCAGTTTGTGCCCAAGGACCAAAAAGCCAAACGATCAAGTGATCATTTTCCATCTCCCTGTTCCTGATTTGTCTTCTTGCCAGTACTGATATCCATCAGTATTAAGGGGCTAAGGAGCTTTTCAGCTGATGCTCTCAGGCTGATGAAAGCCTGTTTCTCTAGCATGGGTATCAGCCTCTCTGATAGTCTCTTTTGCAGTCCCCATCACTCTTTTGGACACGGTGACAAAGACTAACAAGCTTCCTCTTGCCACTGAGTGGAGAGCAGCTGCTGATAAAGGGGATCATATGCTGGGAAGGGAATGAGTTTTTAAGTAATCTGGGCAATGACAGGCTGGAGGGCTCTGCAGCTTGTAAGCAGCATGGACACTCACTGACCTTGCTTTCCTTGCCTCATTTCACCTGATAAATGAGCACAGTGCACTGGGAGTTCAGATCTTCCTGCCCGTGGCGGTGCAAATCACTTCAGTGAGGGGATAAGTGAGTAAGTGAGAGGATTTGCTGAGAGACCTTTCACATGCTTGCAGCTGGCAATCACTTCCCCAGTCTGGCTGGGCTCTGAAAGGTGAGTCCAACACAAGCCAGTGCAGGCTCTGCCAGAATGACTAGAAATGAAAGCAGCAGACCCCACAGCTAACAGGCAGCCCCACAGCTGAAGTCAGCCACTCTGTGGGGGCTGGATTCAGCTCCTGGCCTGCTGGCCAAGTGTGGTCACACACCATCAGCGTGCTGTGAGTGTGTGTGGGGCCAGCTGTGCCTCCCTTAGTCTCCTGCACACAAAGCATGCAGATGGCCATCACATGTGTGACAGGCACAGCTGTCCTGCTGGGCCTCTGCAGATGATGGTGGCATGCACAGGCAGGACTGGGTGCTGGGCTGCAGCAGGAAGTATGAAGGAGGAGAGAAAAAGAGAGAACCCCAAACTCTGCTTCATGGTTCCATAAATTCATGGTATACTTTAATTCTAGGTGAGATTGAGTGCACCCTCAGCAAGGGTGCAGATGACAACGAGGCTGAGTGGTGTTGTCGGGGTGGGATGGCATCCAAAGGGACATGGACAAGCTGGAGAACACGTAAACCTCATGAGGTTCCATTATCCATCCTGGCTGGGGATGATGTGATAGAGAGCCACCCTATGGAAAAGGACTTGAGAGGGCTGGCAGATGAAAAGCTGGACATGAGCCAACCATGCGAACTTGCAGCCCAGAAGGCCAATGGCATTGCAGGCTGCATCAAAAGAAGTATGGCCAGCAGGTTCAGAGTGAAGATGATTAGAGGGCTGGAGCACCTCTGCAATGAGGACAGGCTGAGAGAGATGGGGTTGCTCAGACTGGAGAAGAGAAGGCTCTGGAAAGAACTCATAGCAGCCTTCCAGTACCTGACAGGGGCTATGGGAAGGCTGGGGACAGGCTGGTTAGGAGGGCTTGTAGGAACAAGGGCAATGGTTTTAAGCTATAACAAGGCAGATTTAGATTGGACATTAGGAAGAAGTTCTTTACTATGAAGGTGGTGGAACACTGGAAGAGATTGCCCAGGGAGGTGGTGGAGGCCCCATCCCTGGAGACCCTGAAGGTCTGGCTTGATAGGGTTCACAGAATCACAGAATGTTGGGGGCTGGACGGGACCTCCAAAGATCATCCAGTCCAGCTTCCTTGCCAGAGGAGGATCACCTAGAGCAGATCACACAGGAACACATCCAAGCATGTCTTGAATATCTCCAGAGAGGGAGAGTCCACAACCCCCCCAGCAGCCTGTTCTGAGCAACCCAATCTAGCTGGGGATGTCCCTGCTGACTGCAGGGAGGCTGGACTTGATAGATGACATTTAAAGGTCCTTTCCAACCCAGTCTATGATTCTATATCCATCTCTAAGGAGCCCAGCCCTAAAACAGATGTTTGTCACTCAGATACAGTTTTCTAAGAGCTCAGCCAGCTACAGATTTCTTTTAGCAACAACTTGAAACTGCATTAAGAGTGAACTGGAGTGCCCACATGGATGAGGTGGTGATGCCTGCTCCTGCTCATGTGGCTTGGAGTGAGAACTCAAAGCTGAAGCCCAAGGCTGATGCACACACACCCCCCGTCATGTTCCTTGGCTGTGTGAATGCAAGCTGGCATTGCCCAAGGGTCTTACATTGGGCAGCAACCACACAGACCTGGACCCAGAGAAGTGCTGAGCTTTTGTCCCACATTCATTTTTCTCCTTTGAAGCTTTGGTTGCCCTGTCTTTTTTAAGGAAAAAGAGATATTTTCTTTAATTCTACTGTATTCATTAGGGAGAGTTAATTTCAGTGGTTTACCAGATTCAGGGTAAGTGTGAAAGTCAGCCAAGAATGCTGCTTGGGATCCTAGCTAAACAGGTCAGGTTTCAGTACAATAACAGAGTCCAACATGAAACCAAAATGAAGGTTAAGCCTTGAAATTTGTATCAAATGGAATTGTCATCATCCAGTCAGCTTGTGTTCTAAGCACTTGGGCTCCCAGGGAGGGCAATAAGAAATGAAGGTGCTGAATTGTTACAGAATTGAGCCTGTAACAGTGCAGGACACATTCAGCACAGGCTGAATTCAGGATAGTCAGCTCTTGTATTCAAATGTAACTTAAACCTGTGCCAGGAACCTTGGAGAGACTAATCCTTGGAGAAACGGGCTCAGGGCCAAACCTTTACATTCATGATAATCCTTCAGAATAAAATACTGCTTGTGTCAGACCATGAGAAGATGGGAGCCTCCTCTTGGATCTCACCTTCTGAAGGAAGAGATGGAATTTAAGTTTCATGAACATCAGTGCAAGTAATCCAATGGTATAACAATAGCAAGCCTATGCTGTTGCAGCTAGTGAAAATGCATGAGGAAAGAACAACATGGCCCAAGACAGAGGTTTTATTAAGAATCTAATTCTGCACACACATTCATGCAGGTAAGAAGCTTTTAATCATTTGGTAGATCCAAAGGAATCAATAGCTCTATTCACAAAGCAGAAGAGGCTTCCATGTGGAATACTTGCAGATGACAAGGGATGGTTTGATGTTTATGCTGCTCTACAGTGTTCAAGTGGCTGAAATTTCTCCAGTTATTTGTCATTTCTCACTGTGTCACCTTCTTTCTAATAAACAATGTCACCTCAAATCCAAAGTCTTAAAGAAAAGGGTAGCTCCAAAGTGGAAAACTACTACAGGTCTCCAATTGTCAAAGCTGTCAGTAGTGATTCATCTTAGAAGTGACAGAGAAGTGTTATGCTATCTACCAATGACAAAATCATAGAATAGTTTGGGTTGGAATGTCCTTAAAGATCATCCAGTTCCAACCCTCTGCCATGGGCAGGGACACCTCACACTAGCCCAGGTTGCTCAAGGCCTCATTCAGCCTGGCCTTGAACACCCTGGGGGAGAGGGCATCCATACCCTCCCCGGGCAACCTGCTCCAGCATCTCTCCACACTCACTGCAAACAACTTCTTCCTTAGCTTTCCTCCTCCAGCTCAAAGCCACTGCCCCTTGTATCATTCTATAGGGTAAAATAATTATTGAACTGGTTTATAGGCATTGTCCTAAAACAGAAAGTTTGCTCAAGTTGTGCCAGGGGAGATTCAGGTGGGATATTAGGAAAAATTTCTTCCCAGAAAGGGTTCTCAGGCACTGGAACAGGCTGCTCAGGGCTGGAGGTGTTTAAAAGACATTAGATGTAGTGCTGAGGGATGTGGGTTAGTGGCAGTGGCTTAGCAGCAGGGATGGGATTGTGAGCTCTGGGTGACTGGTTGGATTTGATGACCTCAAAGGTCTCTCTCAACCTCAGCAGTTCTATGATTCTCTGACTGCACAAACCCTGCCTTCAGCTCAGTGCCACACTGCTGCTCCTCCCTGCCTGGCAGCTGGACTGCTCAATTTGTGCCTTCTCTGATCCCCTGAGGTTGCACAAGCCTGTTATTCAGGTTAAACCCAGGTGTGGGTTCAGTAAAAGCAGAGTTCAGTAAAACCACTGCCTAAATCCCATTTGTGAAGCACACTGAGAAACTTACCTGATGGCTTCTGATTTAGGTGAGCTAATTGATGGAGCTGCTCCTTCCAGCTCGAGGGTGCAAAATCCTTGCAGTGCTCTTGCTTGTTGGCTGTTTGCACAGCTGGGATGCTGACCAGATCACAGAATCATAGAATTATTGAGGCTGGAAAAGACCTCTGAGATCATCAAGTCCAGACTTTGACCTAACACCAGGACATCAGCTAAACCCTGCTACCAAGTGCCACATCCAAGCTTTTCTTAAAGACCTCCAGTGATGGTGACTCCACCACCTCCCTGGGCAATCCATCCCAGTGCCTAATCAGCCTTTCTGTGAGGAATTGCTTCCTAATATCCAACCTAAACCTCCCCTGGCACAGCTTCAGACCATGCCCTCTTGTTCTGTCACAAGTTGCTGGGGAGAAGAGCCTGACCCCCACCTGACAACTTCCTTTTAGGTAGTTGTAGAGAGTGATAAGGTCTGCCCTGAGTCTCTTTTTCTCCAGGGTAAACACCCCCAGCTCCCTCATGAGACCTCTTCCTCCAGTCCCTTCCCCAGTCTGGTCACTCTCCTGTGGACCTGCTCCAGCACCTCAATATCCTTCCTGAAGTGAGGAGCCCAGAGCTGCACACAGTGCTCAAGGCGAGGCCTCAGCAGTGCCCAGCACAGATCAGCTTGTTGAGACCCCAAGGAGGATGGTTCCCTGCTGACTTTGTCCAGCTTGATATCTTCCCTCCCCTAACTGTGCCTCACCTCTAGATGTTTCTTAGAAGGCTCAGTCTTCTTCTTACACAGCCCTGCTCTTCCTCATGCAGGCAGTTAGAATAGTTGCTGCACAATGTTACTTCTAGTCTCTGATAGGAAGTTCATGATGCTTCTTGTAAGAAAATCACACTTCCTCCGTGTTGCTATTTGTGACCATTCATAGATTCATAAAATCACAGAATCACAGAATCATAGAATCACAGAATCACAGAATCACAGAATCACAAAATCATGGAATCATAGAACCATAGAATCATAGAATCACAGAATCACGGAATCATAGAATCACAGAATCAGAGAATCATAGAATCATAGAATCACAGAATCACAGAATCAGAGAATCATAGAATCATAGAATCACAGAATCATAGAATCATAGAATCATAGAATCACAGAATAACGGAATCATAGAATCACAGAATCACAGAATCAGAGAATCACAGAATCACAGAATCATAGAATCACAGAATCACAGAATCAGAGAATCAGAGAATCAGAGAATCATAGAATCACAGAATCATAGAATCATAAAATCATAGAATCACAGAATCACAGAATCACAGAATCATAGAATCAGAGAATCATAGAATCATAGAATCACAGAATCATAGAATCACAGAATCATAGAATCAGAGAATCACAGAATCATAGAATCATAGAATCATAGAATCACAGAATCACAGAATCACAGAATCATAGAATCAGAGAATCATAGAATCATAGAATCACAGAATCATAGAATCATAGAATCATAGAATCACAGAATCACAGAATCACAGAATCATAGAATCAGAGAATCATAGAATCATAGAATCACAGAATCACAGAATCAGAGAATCATAGAATCACAGAATCACAGAATCATAGAATCATAGAATCATAGAATCACAGAATCACAGAATCACAGAATCATAGAATCAGAGAATCATAGAATCATAGAATCACAGAATCATAGAATCATAGAATCACAGAATCACAGAATCAGAGAATCATAGAATCACAGAATCACAGAATCAGAGAATCATAGAATCATAGAATCACAGAATCAGAGAATCACAGAATCATAGAATCACAGAATCATAGAATCATAGAATCACAGAATCACAGAATCAGAGAATCATAGAATCATAGAATCACAGAATCAGAGAATCATAGAATCATAGAATCACAGAATCACAGAATCAGAGAATCACAGAATCATAGAATCACAGAATCACAGAATCACAGAATCACAGAATCAGAGAATCATAGAATCACAGAATCATAGAATCATAGAATCATAGAATCACAGAATCACAGAATCACAGAATCATAGAATCATAGAATCATAGAATCATAGAATCACAGAATCACAGAATCAGAGAATCATAGAATCATAGAATCACAGAATCATAGAATCATAGAATCATAGAATCACAGAATCACAGAATCAGAGAATCATAGAATCACAGAATCACAGAATCAGAGAATCATAGAATCATAGAATCACAGAATCAGAGAATCATAGAATCATAGAATCACAGAATCACAGAATTACAGAATCATAGAATCATAGAATCACAGAATCACAGAATCATAGAATCATAGAATCACAGAATCACAGAATCACAGAATCATAGAATCACAGAATCACAGAATCACAGAATCATAGAATCATAGAATCACAGAATCATAGAATCATAGAATCACAGAATCACAGAATCAGAGAATCATAGAATCATAGAATCACAGAATCACAGAATCATAGAATCATAGAATGATAGAATGGTCAGGGTTGGAAGTGACCTCCAAAGGTCATCCAGTCCAACCCCCTCTGCAGTCAGCAGGGACATCTTCCACTAGACCAGGCTGCCCATTAATTTGCTTTCTCTCTTTTGTGCAAGGATAAAAACGGGAGGGGGGGGGGGGGGGGGGGGGGCTTGAAATTAGAAAGAAAGGGGATTTGTGGCTTGTTTGGGGTATTTTTGCCTTTTTTTCTTTTCTGTACATCAAAATGCTAGGCTGGTAGCATCCTGTTTGGTAGTCCTTATGGAGGACATGTGTTCACCTTCACCCTGCTAGGAACATTCAGTAGGAATTAGTTTGTCTAGAAATTAAATAAATATCTTGAACAGCAATCCTTGTGCTAGCCCTGTCTGGCTGTTATCAGTTAGGATGCTCCAGGCATCATGGCACACATGAATATTAAAGAGCACTTGTGAATGTTTTGATGTTTTGTCAGCACTTTGTGTCAAAACATCTTCCTGCTGGGAGGCAGCACGATGGCACCGTCAAAACAGGACATCATCACCCTCTGCTGAAATGCTGCAGTGTGATGACACTTAGATCTACGTGCTCCAAGAGCTATTTGGAGCACAGAGTAAAACCTTTCTCAAAGTGGTGGTGGCACCTGGCTGGGGAGTGAATCTGTGAAGGCAAAGATGGAGGTCATAAAGAGTATCTAAGAAAAGCAGAGGAGGTGTTTTAGCAGATCACAAGAGCCAGTGCAAAAATTCAAGAGAAAAGATTTCTAGCTCTGCTTGCTAGGTATTGAAATTATGCATCATGATTTGAAACCCAGGTTAAAAATCATCTGTTTAAACAGAATCATAGAATTGTTAGGGTTGGAAGGGACCTCAAGGATCATTCAGTCCTGAGCCCCGTGCCACGGGCAGGGACAATGGTTTCAAACTAGGGCAGGCTAGATTTAGATTGGGCATTAGGGAGAAGTTTTTTTACTAGGAAGGTAGTGCAACACTGGAACAGGTTGCCCAGGGAGATGGTGGAGGCTCCCTCCCTGGAGACATTCAAGATCAGGCTTGATGGGGCTCTGAGCAACCTGATCTAGTTGAGGTTGTCTCTGCTCACTGCAGGGAGTTTGGACTAGATGATCTCTAGAAGTCCCTTCCAGCTCAATGCATTCCGTGATCCTATGCCCATGACCCCCAAGAAGATACCCAGTAGGACATTGCTGGCCAGGCAGGCACATGCCAGCTGGAAAGCATCAGCCTTTGCTGCTGCTCCTGGCAGCTGGCTGGTGTCACAGAGTTGCCATCTTCCAACTCACTGTCTCCTACCTAACTGTGATCATAGAATTGTCAGGGTTGGAAGGGACCTCAAGGATCATCCAGTTCCAACCCCTTGCCATGGGCAGGAATACCTCACACTACAGCAGGTTACCCAGAGCCACATCCAGCCTGGCCTTAAAAACCTCCAGGGATGAACTTCTACCACCTCGCTGGGCAACCTGTGCCAGTGTCTCACCACCCTCATGGGGAAGGATCCCTGCATATTAATACTGAATAAATAGTCTCTTTGGCTGTTTGCAAAACTGATTTTTAAGCTGTAATTTTAAGAAAGAAAAAGAAATATTTTGGAAAGAGGAAGTGCATTCATGAAACTCTTTTGTTCCTTTCCTTATTTTTATTCCTTTTTTTTTTTTGTTCTGTCTCACATTCTTCTCAAGGATTTGAAACAAGCTGGCTTCAGGTGCCACAAATTGTTAAAGCTGGCACTGGGGGAGAGCAGGATACCAAACTCTGGAAAAGCACCTTTCTCACTGAAAAACCTAAAAAGCTTCCATTTCATAGACTCATAGGATATTGGGGGTTGGAAGGGACCTCTAGAGATCATTGAGTCCAAGCCCTGCTGCCAAAGCAGGATGTCCTAGGGCAGGCCACAGAGGAACATGGCCAGGTGGGTTTTGAACCTCTCCCTAGAAGGAGACTCCACCTCTCTGAGCAGCCTGCTCCAGGGCTCTGTCACCCTCACAGTAAAGAGGTCTTCCTCATGTTGAGGTGGAACTTCCTGTGTTCCAGGTTGTACCTGTTCCTCCTCATCCTATCACAGAACATCACTGAAAAGAGCCTGGCCCCTTCTTGACACCTACCCCTCAGATATTTATAGACATTCATAAGATCCCCTCTCAGCCTTCTCCTCTCAAAACCCAGGTGTCTCAGTCTTTCTTCATAGGAGAGATGTTCAAGTCCCATGATCACCCTTGTAACCTCCATGGGACTCTCTCCAGCAGATCCCTATTTCTCTTGAACTGGAGAGCCCCAAACTGGACACATTCCACGTATGGTCTCCATATTCCAGGTGTGGTCTCATGAGGGTATTTTCAAAAGTACCTCCTGAAGTAGGAATTTCTGAACTTCTAGTTGCTGTTGAAAACCAAACTGAAATAGTTTAAGAGGTGTTGTGAAAAAGAAAAAAAACAAACAAAGTAAAGAATTGTAAAAAACATTTGAGGGACTGGATTCCCCCCCCCCCCTTCTTTAAAATATTTGTGTGTCCTGTTTTATTTCAGCAAAAATACTTGTGCAATGCCAACTGATGGATATCCTTGCCTCAGAAGCTCAATGTTTCCTGCTTCTATCTTTCAGAGAATTGCTGATCACCCTAAACACTACAGGAACCATAATTTCTGAAAGCAAATATGGCATGTAGTCTAAAAAAAAACCTCTCAGGACCAAGCTTGTACCAGTTTTATGTGTCTGATTCTAAAGAAAGGACATGGAACTGTTGGAAGAGGTCCAGAAGGGGGCCACAAGATCATCAGAGGGCTGCAGCACACTCCCTGTGGGGACAGGGTGAAAGAGTTGGGGCTGTTCAGCCTGGAGAAGACAAAGCTCCAGGGAGACCTTAGAGCAAACTTTCAGTACCTGAAGGGGCCTACAGGAGTGACAGGAAAAGGGACAATGGCTTTGAGCTGGAAGAGGGGAGATTGAGACTGGAGATTAGGAAGAAATTCTTTAGAGTGAGGCTGGTGAGACACTGGAACAGGTTGTCCAGGGAGGTTGTGGATGTCCCCTTCCTGGAGGTATTCAAGGCCAGGCTGGATGATGCCTTGAGCCCCCTGGGCTGGTGGGAGGTATATCTGCTCATGTCAGGGGCTGGAACTGGATGATCATTGAGGTCCCTTCCAACCCAAATTATGACTCTATGACTCTATAATTCTCCAAACATATACCAGACCAACATGACCAGAGCAAATCCTTTAACCTCATCCACTGCTCTGTTTCCAGCTCCTGGTGAGGTCAGCAGGAACTGCAGCTGCCAGAGCTCTCTTGGGACCAGGCTCCCTTTTATCTTCACACAAAGGATTTTGCTGAAAAAAAACACCACCAAAGCAGTTGGGAGATGTAGTAATCAACAAACATCTTAGGTGTGCCCAGCAGGGCTAGGGAAGTTCTTCTACTCCCCTACTCTGCCCTGAGTACCACATCTGGAATACTGTGTCCAGTTTGGGCTCCCCAGTTCAAAAGAGACAGAGACCTGCTGGAGAGAGTCCAAGGGATAGCCAGGAGGATGCTTAGGGGACTTGAGCATCTCCCCTGTGAAGAGAGACTGAGAGCCCTGGGGCTGTTTAGTCTGGAGAAGAGAAGACTGAGAGGGGATCTGATCAATGTCTATCAATAGCTGAGGGGTGGGTGCAAAGGGGAGGGGTTCAGGCTCTTTTGGGTGGTGCACAGTGATAAGCCAAGGAACAATGGGTTCAAACTAGAACATAGAGGATTTCAGCTCAACATGAGGAGAAACTTCTTTCCAGTGAGGGTGACAGAGCCCTGGAACAGGCTGCCCAGGAGGGTTGTGGAGTCTCCTTCTCTGGAGACTTTCCAACTCCACCTGGATGCATTCCTGTGCAGCCTACCCTAAGTGATGCTGCTCTGGCAGGGGGGTTGGACCTGATGATCTCTGGAGGTCCCTTCCACCCTCTGTGATACTGTGAGACTGTGATTTCAACATCAGTTCTGTGCACTCGTTCCGAAGGCAGCTTGGATGTTCAGCTGGCCCTTTTCCAACCCAAACACCATGACCTCCTCAGTTTTACCATTCCTGCAGGCTCTCACAAATTTGGAGGCAATGTGCAGTCGAGGGCTGTATTACCTCTTGGCAAATTTCTCCCCCTGGAAAATGAAAACATTGCAGTTGTAGGACGTTGGAATTGTTTTCAGTGTGGTTAAATGGAAGGAGCGAATTAACCCCCAGGGCAATCCTCTCCGTTTGGATAGAGTCGTAGAGGAATGAATGTGGGCTCAGGGAGTTACATCCAGAAATGGAGTATGTTACAGAGTTGCTGTTTCTGTGCATGAAACCCTGACCATTCCCTTCTGTTAAACACAGAATCACAGAATGGTGGGGGTTGGAAGGGACCTCTGAAGGTCATCAAGTCCAACTACCCTGCTAGAGCAGGATAACACAGAATAAATCATACAAGTACAGAATCACCTGGCTGGAAAAGCCCTTAAGATCATCAAGGCCAACCATAACCTAACATCTCCCTGTACACAACTGTTGGACCTTGTTCCTAAGCTTCTCATCTAAATGTTTTTTAAACATCCTCAAGGATGGGGACTCCACCACCCCTCTGGGCAACCTGTTCCAGTGCCAATGACCCTATTGGTGAGGAACACAAAACATATCCAGGCAGGTTTAGAGTGCCTCCAGAGACGGAGACTCCACCACCTCTCTGGAAGCCTATTCCACTGCTCTACAACCCTCAAAGGGAAATATTTTTTCCTTATGTTTAGGTGGAACCTCCTGTGTTGTAGTTTGTGTCCACTCCCCTTGTCCTGTCAGTGGACACCACACAGTTACCCATTTTACTTTGGAGCTACTCTACCAGTGCTAAAGGAATTGCTCTTAATGAGGCCACGAGGATGATCAGAGGGCTGGAGCACCTCTCCTATGAGGACAGACAGAGAGAGTTGGGGCTGTTCAGTCTGGAGAGGAGAAGGCTCTGAGGTGACCTTCTTGTGGCCTTCCAGGATCTGAAGGGGGCTACAAGAAAGCTGGGGAGGGACTTTTGAGGGTGTCAGGGAGTGATAGGACTGGGGGGAATGGAATAAAGCTGGAAATGGGGAGATGCAGACTGGACATAAGGAAGAAGTTCTTCCCCATGAGAGTGGTGAGAGCCTGGAATGGGTTGTCCAGGGAGGTGGTTGAGGCCCCATCCCTGGAGGTGTTTGCAGCCAGGCTGGATGAGGCTCTGGCCAGCCTGATGTAGTGTGAGGTGTCCCTGCCCATGGCAGTGGGGTTGGAACTGGATGATCCTTGTGGTCCCTTCCAACCCTGACTGAATCTATGAATCTATCTATGAAATACCTTTATAAATAAACCACAGAATCACAGAATCAACCAAGTTGGGAAAGACCTCGAGATCATCAAGTCCAGCTGCATAACCAACCCTATCTAATCAACTAGACCATGCCACCAAGTGCCTCATCTAGTCTCTTCTTAAAACACCTCCAGGGACATTGACCCTACCACCTCCCAATGGGCAATAACTCTTTCTGTGAAGAACTTTTTGTCTGTGATCAAACCTTAACTTCCCCTGGCACAGCCTGAAAGTGTGTCCTCTTGTTTAGAGCTGTGTTCCTAGAAGAGGAGGATGTGTGCTCCACATCCCTCACAAGAGCCATACTTGAATTCCCTGAGAAGCACTCAGTGGGCACATCTAGAGAGTGTGGCTTTGTGGCAGTATATTGCCAGGTTGGCAGGAGAGGGGGTGGAGGGGATGGACACATCCATGGTCCCATAGAGATGCTCTAAATTTGGATGTGGTATGCACTCCCACATCTCAGATTACACACAGGACCAAACATTCAATCCTTGCCCTCCCACCTATTTGACACCACTGTTCAATGGGAGTAACTTCCTTCTTCTTCTTCTTTTTTTAACAGCTTTGCTCTGCACAAGTGACTTTTGTGAGAAGTGTTTGGAGATGTAAGGTATTCTCTTAAACTGCTGACAGCCTAATTAATTACAGTAGAAACACAGATGGCTGTTGAGGAAAGACCAGGCCTGGAGCACAGTTAACCTTTAGCAACCTACTAATGCACAAACACTGAGTGCTGTGAAGGCAATCCATCCTCCAGATGCCCACCAACCTTTTCCTTCCATGGAGCTGTTAGAGTGGTTTCCATTGGGACCATTGCTTTAGCTTGAAGAAAAATCTTCTTTCTCAAGCATCTCCGCAAGCAGGAATTGAAACCTCCTGTGAGAAATCACCTGGCAGGGCATGACCAGAAAAAAATGATATCTGAGAGGTTTTGGATACGTCTCTCTTTGAGCAAAGGCTTCTTTGCTGTTGTCTTGTTCTTTGCTGGTTTTGTCCAGGGGGGTTCTTGTGTCATTTATAAGTTGTAAATAAATGTAAATATTGTATATTTTGTACTTATTCACTGCATTCCATATTTCTAGATTGTACTTTTGCTTGTAAATATAGTTTCATTTGCTTCCACTGAGCTAGTCTGGCAAATTTTATTTCAGGAGGCAATTTCAACCCACTGCAGGAAGCCTCCAAACTTCCCATATGCAGCTTGCCACCAGGTTTGTCTACCTTCTTTTCCTCTATAAACTTGTTCAATATCTCTGTAAACTAACCTGAATATAATCAGGTAGTGATAAAGCTTCAAACAGAAAGGGAGAAAGAGTTTTATTGATTAGAGTTGATAATGGAAGGAGAAATGAATCACAGAATCATCCAGGTTGGGAAAGACCTCAGAGATCATCAAGTCCAACCTGTTATCTGATACCTAACACCTCCTGACAACTAAACCATGGCTCCAAGTGCCACATCCAAGCTTTTGTTGGATACCTCCAGGGACAGTGACTCCACCACCTCCCTGGGCAGCACATCCCATGGCCAATTACTCTTTCTGGGAAGAACTTTCTCCTCACCTCGAGCCTCAACCTCCCCTGGCACAGCTTGAGACTGTGTCCTCTTGTTCTGGTGCTGGTTGCCTGGGAGAACAGGCACCTGGCCAACCCCCACTGGCTACAGCCTCCTTTCAGGTATTTGTAGAGGAAAACAAATACCCATATGGCAAAACTCAAGGGAACAATATTTCCCAGTGATTTTTAGGAATGGGATGGAGCACACTGCTTATCTGCAATGTGTGCTTGCAGACAAGAAGCCAACCCTATCCTGGGCTGCATCAAAAGAAGCATGCCCAGCAGGTCAGGGGAAGGGATTCTCCCCCTCTGCTCTTCTGAGACCTCACCTGGAGGACTATGTTCAGCTATGGAACCCCTGACACAAGAAGAACATGGATCTATTGGAGAGGGTCCAGAGGAAAGCCGCAAAAATGATCGGAGGGCGGAGTATCTCTCTCAAGCCCTACAGCCATAGTAAAATCATAGAATGGATTGGGTTGGAAGGAACCCTGAAAGTTCCTCTTGTCCCACTGCAGTGAGCAGGGACATCCCCACGCAGGTCAGGTTGCTCAGGGCCCCATCAGGTTTAATATGGAATGTCTCCAGGAATGGGGCCCCTACCACATCTCTGGACAACCTGTTCCAGTGTTTCACTGCCCTCATTGTGAAGAACTTCCTCCTAAATCTACCTTGCTCTAGTTTCAAACTCCTGCCCCTTTCAGGTACTGGAAGGCCACTATTAGGTCTCCTCAGAGCCTTTTCTTCTCCAGGCTGGGAAGTGCCTGTATTAAATACTTACTACCCTCTTCCACTGATCTTGCTATGACCTCCAATTTTGCAAATATATTTTTTGTTTTTCCTCTGCTGGAAACACAAAGCAGCATGAGATGTCCAGAAAGGAGAGATTCCTTCCAAGAAGCATTTCTGCAGAAGGGTTTGGTGCTCAGGAGTAGGACCTCACTGTGGCTCTGGTGTACAACAGGTTATACAATCACTGAGAATTTACATTCCTGCTCCTGCCTTTTCACCTGCATTTGGGGACTACTTTACTAACTGCCAGAAGGGAGGAGGTGTTTTAAAGTCACATTCATTTAAACAATTCAAACATTCTAATCCCCAGCACTAACCCTGCCAGAACACTGATCTGAACACTCCAGAGCATTGGCGAAATGTGTATACAGGGATGGATTTTGTGATGTCAGACCATATGCAACGCTAAACTTCCCACCAGAAGGAAGGAAAAGACCTTTAAAATCACCAGGCCAAACCATTCCCTAACTCTACCAAGGCTGGTGCTAAACCATGGCCCTCAGTAGCTTTGAAAGGGCTGCAGGGATGGGGATTCAACCACCTCCCTGGGCATCCGGTGCCAGGCTTGGAGAACACTTCTAGTGAAGAAATTTCTTCTTTTGGTGAAGATATTTTTCCTAATCCCCAACCTAAACTTCTCCTGGTTCAACTCAAGGCTATTTCCTCTCATCCTATCACTTGTTACTAGGTAGAAGAGACCAGCCCCCATCTCACTCCAACCTCTTCTCAGGGAGCTGTAGACAGCAATGAGGTCTCCCCTCAGCCTCCTCTTCTCCAGCCTGAACACCCCCAGTTCCCTCAGCTGCTCCTCACCAGCCCTGTTCTCCAGACCCTTTACCAGCTTGGTTGCCCTTCTCTGGACATGCTCCAGCACCTCAACATCCTTATTGTAGTGAGGTCCCCAGCACCCAACACAAAAATGCCAGCAGACAGGTGTATGCTCACATGTTTGTGTGCTGTATGTGTTTCCATACCATTTAAATAACATCATAGGGAAGATTTTAGGGAGCAGAGAAGCATCTAGCCTGGATAACCCCTCAGGGTGCAACTCCCAGACTATGCATTAGGATGTATCTTCTACCAAAATGACTGAGGCTTTGCTGGCTGAAATCTTTTGCTGCTGTTCTGGGAGAGAGGGAGGCAGCAGTGGCAGTGGGTGCTCATTTCCAGCAGGGCTAGGGAAGTTCTTCTACTCCCCTACTCTGCCCTGCTGAGACCACACCTGGAATATTGCATCCAGTTTTGGGCTCCCCAGTTCAAGAGAGACAGAGACCTGCTGGAGAGAATCCAAGGGAGAGCCATGAGGATGTTTAGGGGACTTGAGCATCTCCCCTGTGAAGAGAGACTGAGAGCCCTGGGGCTGTTTAGTCTGGAGAAGAGAAGACTGAGAGGGGATCTGATCAATGTCTATCAATAGCTGAGGGGTGGGTGTCAAGTGGAGGGGGCCAGGCTCTTTTGAATGGTGCACAGTGATAAGACAACAGGTTCAAGCTTGAGCACAGAAGGTTTCAGCTCAACATGAGGAGAAACTTCTTTCCAGTGAGGGTGACAGAGCCCTGGAGCAGGCTTCCCAGGGGGGTTGTGGAGTCTCCTTCTCTGGAGACTTTCAAACCCCACCTGGATTGATTCCTGTGCAGACTGCCCTGAGTGATGCTGCTCTGGCAGGGGGGTTGGACCTGATGATCTCTTAAGGTCCCTTCCAACCTCTGCGATACTGTGAGACTGTGAGACTGTGATTTGAATAATGCCCAAATCAGTCCCATATGTTGACCCCATGGCCAATCCTTGCTAGCAAAACAGAACTAAACAAAACCAAACCAAACAACACAACACAAACCCAAACCAAACAAAATAACACAAAACGAGCAAAACAATGTAACACAAAACAAAGCAAAGCAAAGCAAAACAACACAAAACAAAACAAAACAGAACTAAAGAAAACCAAACCAAACAACACAACACAAAACAAATCCAAACAAATCAACACAAGAAAAACAAAACAAAACAAAACAAAACAGAACCAAACCCAACCAAACCCAACCAAACCAAACAAAGCAGAACAAAAGAAAACTAAACAAAACAGAACAAACCCAAACCAAACTAGACAAAACAAAACCAAACCAAACCCTCACCCCCAAATCCAAACAAATCCCTGGAGTTTCTCAATTGGCTTCCAAGTAAGGGTCTGCATTCACCTAGGACAGGGGACACACACACAGAGCACTTTGCACCTGCATAAATCAGACATTGTCCTTTATTTGATATCAAGGGGAACAAAAATAAAACCCTCAAGTTTTGATCCATGCATAGCAAAATAATTGTGCATAGAAGAAATCCAGCTTGACCAAAGTATTAGACATGGGTCTGTGAGTGCCCTTCTGTTTCTCCACCTCTAACAAATGCAGCATTATATATGGCTGCAATTTTATTCCATGTGTGCTTTGAAGAGAATTGGGAAAGATTGGCACTTAGCCACCACCTTTGATGAATACCCATCTCCCACCTAAGGTGGACTGAAATATATTGAATTTCAGTGTGCAATGACTGAGCAAGCTCATAGATGTTTCTG